>NC_134885.1:30203215-30230715 GCF_041734735.1 Babylonia areolata
ACTCGAATGATTGAATGACGTAGGGAACATGCTCGTAATCACCATGTGGAAAACAGGCGTCCTCCCTCCCTTTCTCACTCTGTACACATTCAATGTGATTAACAGCCTTTCTCCCTGACTAATGTCAGGGAGAGAGAGAGAGAGCGAGAGAGAGAGAGAGGGGGGGGGGTGGAGAAAGAGAGGGAGAGAGGGGGTGGGAGAGAGGAGACTGGGGAGACAGATAGAGGGAGGTGGGTGGGTGGGGGGGGGGTTAGGGGGAGGGGAGAGGAAAGAACGAAGGAGAGAGAGAGAGAGGTGGAGAGAGAGAAGGGAGATAGAGAGGGGGACGGAGGAAGGGATGGAGGGAGAGAGAGGGGGGAAGAGAGAGAGAGAGAGAGAGAGAGAGAGAGAGAGAGAGAGAGAGAGAGAGAGAGACCCAGGACTCGAATGATTGAATGACGTAGGGAACATGCTCGTAATCACCATGTGGAAAACAGGGGTACGCCCTCCCTTTCTCACCCTGTACACATTCAATGTGATTAACAGCCTTTCTCCGTAAACGACTGACGCAACGGTGTCAGGGAGAGAGAGAGGGGGGGGATGTGGGGGGTGGGGGGGTGGAGAAAGAGAGGGAGAGAGGGGGTGGGAGAGAGGAGACTGGGGAGACAGATAGAGGGAGGTGGGTGGGTGGGGGTGGGTTAGGGGAGAGGGATGGAGGGAGAGAGAGGGGGGTGACAGTGAAAGAGAAGGAGGGGGAGAGATGAAGAAGAGAGTGAGAGGGATGATGAGAGAGATAGAAAAAGAGGGAGAAAGATAGGAGGTGACAATGTGAGCGGGGGAGAGAGAGGGTGGTGGGGGTATATAATGGTGAGACAGAGAGGGGGGAGAATGAGAGAGAGAGAGAGTGTGTGAGAGAGGGAGGGAGAGAGTGAAAGAGAGAGAGAGAGAGAGTGAGTGACAGAGAGAGAGAGAGAGAGAGAGAGACGGGGAGAGACGGGGAGAGAGCTAGAGAGAGAAAGGTAACTTATTGAGAGAAAGCGAGGGATTGAGGGGGGTGGGTGGGGTGGTGTGGGGGGGTGGGGGGCTGGGAGGTAGGTGATGATGGGGGTGGGGGGACGGAGGGGGGAAGGGGAGAGCTGAAGAAGAGAGAGAGGGATGAAGAGAGAGAGAGAAAAAGAGGGAGAGAGATACGAGGTGACAGAGTGAGCGGGGTAGAGAGAGGGGTGTGGGGGTATATAAAGGTGAGACAGAGAGGGGGGAGAATGAGAGAGAGAGAGTGTGTGAGAGAGGGAGGGAGAGAGTGAAAGAGAGAGAGTGAGTGACAGAGAGAGAGAGAGAGAGAGAGAGAGAGAGACGGGGAGAGAGCTAGAGAGAGAAAGGTAACTTATTGAGAGAAAGCGAGGGATTGAGGGGTGGGGGGTGGGGTGGGGGGGCTGGGAGGTAGGTGATGGGGGTGGGGGAGAGAGAGAGAGAGCGACAGCACATTTTCATCTGTACCTGGGAGGAAAAAAAAACTGTAGCTCATAATGCATCACCCCTGAAACATGCACACAGTCATTCGAACACAAATGAAGGGACTGGGGTTAACTTCTTCATCGTCCCTATAAAAAAACGTTAACTCACTCAGTACGGCCAGTCCTCTCTTCTCCTCTACACAGACCCCTCGGATGTCCAGTGGGGGTCTGAATGACCCAACCTTTAGCTTCCGTCGTCAGAATTGTGGTATTCTTTGTCAACATTCACGTCTTCAGTATAAGAGCCTTCCGCTTGCAATATTTTGATGATGGTAATTGGGGTGAAACGCTGTTAACGTCGTCTCTTTCGCCGTTCATATGGAAAGAGTTAACGTTACTCTCTCAATTTATTGGCATTTTAACCCGTGATGAAATTCAACTGCTGAAACACACCTTCACCGTCTTTTGTTGTTGTCTTCGCTACCGCCACTGTCATTATCATGATCGTCGTTGTCAGTCGTCGCACACACACCCCCCTCCCGACCCCTCCCGCCCCCCCGCACCCCGTCCCAACCCCACCCCTCCCTTTTTTTTAATCTCTCTCTCTCTCTCATTTTTTCTCTAAGATTTGCATTGGGAAAAGACAAAAAAAAACAAAACAAAAAAACAACAACAACCAACCAACCAACCAAACAAACAAAAAAACCAACAAAAAACCCCCAAAACAAACAAAAACTGAAAAACACACACACTCCGATGATAAAGGAGATATGTTTTGGATCAAAATAATGAGGAATGTGTGAGAAATTGCGGGGCGCCCCCCTCCCCCTTCTCCCCTCACAATTGAGACAAAACGTGGTAAGGGAGCAAACACGATTTCGGTTTGAGAGAAATCCCGCGAGAAATCGTGGGCTTACAGGGGGCGCTTTGGTTAACACGTTGTATGCAGGTTTCTCTCTCTCTCTCTCTCTCTCTCTCTCTCTATACAATTATCGGGGAGTAGCGCTTACCAGTATTCTAAGTAAAGTGTACACTTACATATTGAACAAGAGACTAACCAAATGGTCTGAAAAAGAAGAAAAAATAATGGAACAGCAAGCAGGATTTAGAAGTAACTACAGTACAACAGATCACATATTTACATTGTACACACTTGTCCAAAAATACTTACTCAATAACACAAAACTTTATGTTGCTTTCATTGATTTCAGGAAGGCCTTCGATTCCGTGAATCGTAATGTATTATGGCATGTTCTGCGTGAAAGTGGTGTGAATGGCAAATTATACAATGCTCTTAGAGGTGTTTATAAGTCAGTGCTTGCATGCGTACGTGAGAAAGGTATATATTCAGAATATTTTGATTGCCCAAATGGGGTAAAGCAAGGTTGTCTTTTGAGCCCACAAATGTTCTCCTTTTTTATTAACGAATTAGCAACAGAATTGTCGAGAAAAGGAAGACATGGAATTCAATTAATTCCGGGAGCAATCGAGATATTTTTACTGTTATTTGCAGATGACGTTGTTCTTTTGTCTGGAACTGTTAGGGGTTTACAGAACCAATTAAATGCATTGAAAGAAGAAGCAGACTATTTGGGTTTAGCAGTGAACATGGATAAAACTAACATTATTGTATTTAGAATGGGTGGACATCTGTCAGTGCACGAAAAATGGCTTTATGGAAATGAGGATGTTAAAGTTATAAATTCATATAAATATTTGGGAATGATATTCTCAACAAAATTAAGCTTAAATTATGCTTGGGAAGAATCTTGCAGGAAAGCAAAGAAAGGTGTTATTGAAATATTGAATTCATTAAAAAAGCTTAAGTCTATTGATTACTGTTTGTTTTGGAAAATGTTCGATACACAGATTGAACCTATACTTACATATGCAGCCGAAGTTTGGGGACTAAAGGTAAATTCACAGATGGAAAAAGTACATACTTATGCAATTAAACGTTTTTTAAATGTGCCAATTCATTCATCCAACACAATGTTATATGGGGAAACGGGCAGATATCCTTTGTATATAAGAACATTTGTAAAATGCATTAAGTATTGGTTGAAATTATTGAAACTTCCACAATCACGTTTACCCAGACAGGCTTACGAGATGATGTTGTTACAAATGGAATTAGGAAAGGAAAACTGGACTTATAGTGTAAAAAAGGTTTTGTCTGAACACGGTTTTGGAATTGTGTGGATGTATCAGGAAGTGGGAAATGAACAGCAGTTTATATCAGAATTTAGAGATAGATTGATTTGTTCTTTTAAGCAAAATTGGCATTCAGATATGGAAAGCAAAGAGAAATATAGTTGGTTTTTCTCATTCAAAAGTATATTTCATACTGAAAAATATCTAACAGTCATCACAGATAAGTGGCACAGGTTAAATTATGCAAGATTTCGGCTACGGACATTTGGTTTCAATGCAAATAAATTGTGGTTTCAACCTGCAGCATCCACAGAATTGCCATGTCCTTTGTGTGCATCTAGTGTAGATGACGAAAAACATTTTTTATTTCATTGTAAATTATACGATAAAGTAAGAGAAAAATGTACATTTTTTGAATCTCATCTAGCTAAAAGACATGATGTTTTTTCTGTTTTATCGTCTGATGATGAATATATCATACAGTCAGTAGCTAAATTTATCTCAGAAGCACAAAAAATAAGGCATAATCACAATGATCAGAACACACCAGAGTAAATGAGGAGGATATCCATATGTAAATTTTATTTTCTTATGTTAATTTGGTAAGGTAGATAATTGATATATTGAACTATTTCACTCCTAGAATGGGTGGTCGAGTTTGAATGATTAGTTTCTGTGTGTGTGTGTGTGTGTGTGTGTGTGTGTGTGTGTGTGTGTGTGTCCCGCTTGCTTAATGTATCGTGAGAGAGTTATATTTAGAGATTTTGTTTGTTTGTTTCTTTGGTGATGAAATGCTGTTAAGCAGAATGTTGCTTTGCATTTAAGAGGATTTAAGAATTAATCCCCGTCACCCCCTTGTCAATAGACCATTACAGGTAATGACAATAAAAATGTCAAAGTGTCAAAGTGTCTCTCTCTCTATATATATATTTTTGATTCAGTGCTGGTTGATGGTTATATATATATATATATATATATATATATATATATATATATATATATATATATATATATAACCATCAACCAGCACTGAATCAAAATGGAAAGTCTTACCCAAAGAAATACCCGGTCACTGACGAGCAACTGACAACAGTCTGCTGGGAGGAGGCCAAGGAAGTCCACACAGTTTTCAGTCAATTTCAGTTTCAGTTCGTCAATCAGGCTCACTGCGTTCGGACAAATCCATATGCACTACACCACACCTGCTAGGCGAGGCAGCTGCATGACCGCCGCGGGCAGCATATGATCCAACACAAATCAGTCAGGCTTCCAGTGCACGCATATACATTTGCGTAGATATCTAGCGTGTATTTCTTCTAGTGCAGAACGTTGCCATGGGATAACATTTATGATGCCACTGCTTCGTTTTTCAGTACGCCAAGCGCGACTGAGCTGTACTGCACACGGGACTGCGGTTCGTCCGTCTCATCCGAATGATTAGACACGCTCAGTTTCCCAGTCAACCTTGAGAAAAAAAAAAAAGGGAGGGGGGGGGGGGGGGGGGGGGCGTGATCATCGGCTCAATCGAACCCAGATTGACAAGGACACTGTATTGACAAATAAACTTACTTTACTATTCTGTCGCATAACCCGGGCCGTTGAATTCAGATGCACTGAAACCGGTGGTCCACACAGCACACACACACACACACACACACACACGCATACAGAAGCACTTTATGATCCATCACGCGTCACGGGGACCAGGCTTGATAACACAGAACACAGAACACGCCCACACAGACCTGCAGGAAGCTGTGGAACTGCGGGAACGCTGTGCAACAGTGCGAGGCGGCGGGCGTCCTTGACCCAGTTTATGGCGTGTTGGCATCCTTCTCTCCTGCTTCACCTCAAAGGAAATTTTTTTTTTTTTTTTTTTTTTTTTCTAAACGTGAAGAGGCGGGGATCCTATCCTGCCGATTCGCTCAATACGAAATCGAGCAGATTTCATGATACAATTTGCCAAAACAAAATTCAGAAGATATAATTCAAGAGGAAAAAAAAAAGAGAAAAAAAAGAACAACGTAACATGTATTAAAATCATACAGTACAAAGAAATATTAGAAAGAAGGTCACTAGATATGAAAACGAGGATTAAAGACAGAGTAATGTTAACATTTTAAAGAGATGGGAGGGGAGGAGAGAGAGATCGGGGGGCGGGGAGAGGGTGAGAGAAACAGACAGACAGAGAAAGAGTTACGAAACTGATAGAATTTTGAAATGCTGCGAGCTCACCGTTCTCGCTGAGAAAATTCAAGCAAAGTACAATCGCAAAAAGTTTTTTTTTTCTTTCTTTTCTTTCTTCATAATAAACTAATTCAATTACACTATCAACACAATGATCAAACCATATACTACTACTACTACTACTACTACTACTAATGATAATAATGATAATGTACATTTATATAGCGCCCTTTCTCTTTGAGAGCTCAGGGCGCTTTACATGAAAGAAAAATATTACAAGTTACATAAATCATTCATGACCACTCTTACCCAAAACCTCTCCACCACCACCACCGCCCCCTCCACACACACACACACACACACTCTCTCTCTCTCTCTCTCTTTTCTTTCTCTCTCTCCCTTTCCCACTCTTCATACATCCTAAGTCAGCTGACATGGGCAGTGTTGGAGAACAAGGAAGCTGAGAGTGTTTATAGATAGTTGGGTTTTTTTAAAGCTAAGATTTTAGTGATGAGCAAAAAGCAGAAATAGAATCAGATGCACGGATATGATGAGGAAGGTTGTTCCAGATGTGAGGAGCAACAAAGAAGAAAGAACGTTCACCATACTGAACCTATGGTTCTTGTAGTGACACGAGGAAGTTTCAAAAGGTAACAATCAGAGGAAGAGCGATTTCTTGCGGGATTGTAAACACTGATAAAGTCAGAAAGATATGTAGGTCCTGTGGAGTGGAAAGCAGAATAGCAGAGACACTCAACTTTGTATTTAATTCTCGCTTCAGTGGGGAGCCAGTGTAGAGTGCGGAGGTGAGGAGAAATGTGATTAGTACGTGGGACTCTTAGAGTCAGACGGGCAGCATTGTTTTGAAGGTTTTGAATTCGCTGAAGATTATTATGTGGACAGCCCATGAGAAGAGAATTGTAGTAGTCGATTCATGACAGCACAAAAGCAGAAATAAGAGTTTTGGTAGTTTCAACAGAAAGGTACTGACGGATCGAGTTGATGCGACGAAATTCACAACTGACTATGCGTTCAGATTTACTACCTGAACGTGCATGCTGAGGTTTGAGTCAAGAATGACTACAAGGTTCCTTCCTGGTTTAGAAAACTGAACTGTGGCATCACCACACACACACACACACACACACACACACGCATATATATATATATATATATATATATATATATATATATATATATATATATGTGTGTGTGTGTGTGTGTGTGTGTGTGTGTGTGTGTAACTGAGCGCTCTGCTTGCTTCAAAAACTGTTTCATGCACACGCTGTATAAGCAGATGACGTCAGTTTTCGCAACTAACTCACGGGACTTCAACGGCTCAAGCAGAATGTGTGACGCCATTCCTGGTTTGAACGCAAAGCCGCTTACGTCATTTTGTCCTCGCCAGACAACCTACTCCTCGACCAGTGTTATGGTACGCTATTGGCTGAGCTGGAATCTGTTTCTGCTCCACTGTATATAATTAATATTTCTTTGGTCTGGTCAGTAAACTGCAAGTATTATATACTGGCAGAATCGTCGCAATTCCATCTTGAAATCTATTCCATTTATGTTTGCCTACGTTAAACTGATTTAACGCAGTTTGTAATTTTCAGTGACGAGCTCGTTAAAACTAACCCTGTTCAGGTGACTTAAATTAAGATTATAAATTCATCTTAAATGATCAACACTTCATTTTGTACCCATTAGAAAGTAGGTGTTGAGCTCTTTCTTTTGCAACTTATCCGATGTAAATCGGTTCAGGAATCATTTAGCAATCTATCACTGAACACCTTGTAAGAAGTACAGATTTGGCCTGATTTGCACCTATCCGCTCGCAGCACACGTGATTGTCTTTGCAGTCTGCTTAACTTGCATAAAGATACGAGTGGGTGATCAGTGGTCAATTTCTTTCAACCTGGTCAGTCATCTGACCAGAGCTGCTCTCTCTCTCTCTTGCTGCATCGCGAGTAGTGTGTGTGTGTTTCGTGTGTGTTCCCACAACGGCTGACATATCGCTACGTATGGCTGTAAGTACTAGTGTGTAGAATGTGTTGATTTGTAAATTGTATTGTTCAACACAGTGCTTGTGTTCATATGAGTATGTTCAGTTATTGCTTTGTTCAGTTAATTATTTGTTCAGTTATTACTTTGACTTATAGTCACAGCTCCACTATTATTGATCTAGAAAATCACCATGTCGTCATATGCTCGTAGCAGTATTCCATTTAATTCTTCTAAACGTCACAGTCAATGACGTCTCTGGACACTGATAGTTTGTTCCAGAATGTTCTAGTGGATGACGCGTTCTTTCTCATCTGCTGTCACTGATGAAGGTTAGGTTAACTTATCCCGGCTTCAGTGGAGGAGATTTAAATGTTGAGTACAAGCTTAGCTATGTTCATATTTGGCTTTGATGCAACGGATAACTTGTGTAAGTTCATTCACCACTTAATGGTTAAGCCATGATGGTTCTTCACTTACTATCTGGTCTGTCAGTTTGCCAGTATTATATCTAAGCCACTGATACTCTATCTTGTTTATTATTCAGGTATTATCTTACATGCTGATATCAGTTGTACTGCTACAGTGTGCTCAGTACTCTAAGATGTGTGTAGTATTTTGTTGTGGTGATTACAAGATAGTGTTGGATCAATATCATTTATTGGTTAAAACCACCTGATATGTATCAGTCTGTTAATTGTAATTTAGTTATCATGCCCTCTCCTATACGGCTTACTCCAGTATAGTGCTACATGATAAACTGATTCATTTGAGTCACTTTGACACAGTATAAGCTTTACCTAATCTATACTGTCAGTGTACTTTCACGAAATCAGCATAGCTTCGATCACTTTAACTGCACTATTTAAATGCATTAGAAATGTCATTTGATGTCAGCGTTTGGTCTTCACACATATGCATTATGTTGTTGCTTATCCCAAACCCGAGTGATAGTCTTTCCATGTAATATGTATACATGTGCTTTACTATTCACTTGTGCCAACATGTTGTGCTAATAACATTTGTTTGTGTCATTCCAGGCACTGTCTTCTTCTATTCTTCTTCTATTCTTCTCTCATTGTCTCTTCTTCTTAGTTCTGTTCTTATAACTATTGTAAATAAGTCAATAGAAAAACCCATTTGTTACTGGCCTCTGTATGTTCCTGGCCTGTGCGCGTAATTCTTGTCTATCCTTTAATATAGTAAATCATCATTTAGTTAGTTCTTTTGTACCGTACGCCTAGTAGAACCACTCGGTTCAGTACACGGCTACATATATATAATAGGAAAGAATACGCAGAGGAATTACATAAAAAGAAAGAATAACAATAACAGTATACAATGAGAAAGAAATTATGAAGATTTTCAAAAGTGTCTCACCATACCAAATATACAGGAAAAACACAGATAGGCCACTGTTAAGACTGGCTGATTGGTATGGGTACTTTTATAGCGCCTAAATCCACGGTCGGAGACCAAGCTCTAAGCGCTTTACAAACACGGAGTCATTTGCACACCAGGCTGCCTACCTGGGTAGAGCCGACTGACAGCTGCCATTGGGCGCTCATCATTCGTTTCCTGTGTCATTCAATCAGATTTCAGGCACGCACACATACGCACTCAGACAGACATGTACCGTAACATTTTACAAGCATTACACTTTTTCTTCTGTTTGTTTATTTACCCCGCCATGTAGGCAGCCATACTCCGTTTTCGGTGGTGTGCATGCTTGGTATGTTCTTGTTTTCATACCCCACCGAACGCTAACACAGATTACGTATTTGATCTTCAACGTGCGTATACACATGAAGGAAGTTCAGGCATAAGCAGGTCTGCACACAATTATGTTGATATGGGGGATCGGAAAAATCTCCACCCTTTACCCACCGTTACCGGCGAGATTCGAACCCGGGACCCTCAGATTGAAAGTCCAACGCTTTAATAACCACTCAGCTATTGCGCCCGTCATGAAGATGAAAAAATCCCTTCAAAGAAACAACTGTCAACACAGACGCAGCATATAACACCCCAGAAAGCAGCAATTAGAAACACGTAGGAGCACTTCAAAGGAAATTACTTATACAGACGCAGAACTGCCAAAGTAGCGAATTACTCAACACAGATGCAGCAACACAACTTCGGGTTGGTTTGCCAACTCTCGCAAATGATTATATGTAGAGATCGTTTCTGCACGTTTCCTTCAACAACATAACAGCAACGGATTCCACACAAATGTAGCAACACTGAGTTGTTACACACACACATACACACACACACACACACACACACACACACACACACCGTGACACACACATTTCATAAATAAAATATGTAAACGAACAGCATATAATGAGTTGCTAGCGTGTAGTGAGTTGTTATTCTGTGTATGTGTGTGTATGTTTTTTTGTTTTGTGTGTGTGTGTGTGTATGTGTGTGTGTGTGTGTGTGTGTGTGTGTGTGTGTGTGTGTGTGTGTGTGTGTGTGTGTGTGTGTGTATTTTTTCTGTAGCTGCATCATGAAGAGAAAAGAAGGCGCGCTTGTGTGTGTGCGTGAGTGAGTGAGTGTGTGTGTGTGTGTGTGTGTGTGTGTGTGAACAACATCCACTTTATCGATCTCATTTCATGACCATACACAACATTATGGAACAAAACTGAAGAAACAGTATCCCCAAGGGAATGATAGTATGACTGATAGATAAAACATATCCCCCACCCCTCACAAGTTTCAAAGAACACATTTATATTTATATAAAGAAAGACCCCCCCACCCCCACCCACCCCAAAAAAGACAGTATATCTGACATGAAGGGATGCAGTAAAGTCACTGGAAACAGCTGACAGCTGCTGGCACCAGGCTTCAATGAAGGCTGGAGTGCTGCATGGTGACAGTTGTCGGTTCATATAAGAACAAACGCACAACAACAAAAGCACTTTGCGGAAACATTCCTCTCATAGAATTTAAGAGACAGACAGAAACAGACAGACAGAGAGAGAGAGAGAGAGGGTGGTGGGGTGGTGGTGATGGTGGTGAGTTTTCAGTTTCAGTTTTCAGTAGCTCAAGGAGGCGTCACTGCGTTCGGACAAATCCATATACGCTACACCACATCTGCCAAGCAGATGCCTGACCAGCAGCGTAACCCAACGCGCTTAGTCAGGCCTTGAGAAAAAAAAAATATATAGATAAGCTTAAATAAACAAATAAATAAATGAATAAATAACAATTATGATATAAATGGTGGTGAATGATGTTGAAGTAGCGGGTGGTGTGAAGCAGAAGGGTAGAGATAGATATGTGCGCCGAATTCTTGTAATATTGGGAACTTCCACATCTGGAACAGCTGCGATGTGAATCATCGGAAAGACGAGTTGGAATAAAAAAAAAAAAAAACAACAACAAAAAACAACTCTCTCTCTCTCTCTCTCTCTCTCTCTCTCTCTCTCTCTCTCTCTAACATTTTCTCTTTCGGTATAAAGCTTATGAGGTTGTGCGAGAAAAATGTAAACTTTTTGATTCAACTGTAGCTAGAATGCGCGATGTTGTTTCTGTTTTATCGTCTGAGGATGATATTAGGATTAGATCAGCTGCTAAGTTCATCACAGAGACACAAAAAAAAACAACAACAACAATAGACAAAGTTTTCTTAACAATAATTAAAACAATGAATTTGAAGATTGTTAACCATGGTTGATATTGATACTGAATTGTTCTTAAACGAAAGTAGAGACTACAAGAAATAACGTATGAATGGATGATGGAATCTCGAAGTTGTTTTTCTTTTTTTCATGCATGTTGTTATTGTACATTATTTCTTCTTTGATTGTTTCATTTCTTTGTATATTATGTTGTAACAGTGATGTGAATGTTTGATTATCTTGGGTGTTTATAATTAATTCGATCATGATGGGAAACAAATTATGATCAGTTAGCGTAGAAAAAGAAATGTTATCCTGCCCACTGCCCCTTGTCAGAAGACCTTTTTGAAGGCAATGACAATAAAAAGTTTCAAGTTTCAAAAAGCTTCACACACACACACACACACACACACACACACACACACACACACACACACACACACACACATACACACACACACACACACACACACACACACACACACACACACAGCCACGCAAGCATTCTGCTTAAGAGAAGGACGAGTTGTGTCACCGACACATAGGAACTGAAACGAAACGAAACGAGGCGTTTAAAAAATATGTATATATATATATATATATTAAACTTTTTTTTTTACCAGCCGCCGTGGTGAAGTAGTTAGTGTCACGGACTGACCGCCTGGAGGGTTTTGGGCTTTAATTGGAAGACAAAGACCACACTTTTTATTATCAACGAAAAGAACAGTCCCAAATTCTATGCCCTTTCATGCCCTGCTCTCATGGTGACATCGGTTTCGATCCTCCACGTCTGCCATGCTTGGGGCGAGTCCTGTCAATTTTTTTTTTTTTTCTTCTCAAGGCCTGACTAATTGTGTTGGGTTACGCTGCTTGCTGGTCAGGCACCTGCTTAGCAGATGAGGTGTAGCGTATATGGATTTGTCCGAACGCAGTGACGCCTCCTTGAGTTACTGGGGGGGTGGGGGTCGGGGGGGGGGGGGTGGATGTTGGGAGGCGTTGGGGGTTGGGGGAAGGTAGTGGGGGTGGAGGACGCTCACTCAGTCTGGCTCCGCGACTTAGCCATTATTGTCGTCAGTATGGGGTTTATAGTAGGCGGTGTCCTAAGTACGTTGAATCAGAACAGGAACTACCGAACACCACCAAAGTGACTCAGCAGCAGTACAGGGCCTCCTCTGGTATGTGGCCTCCTCCTGGCAACCTAATACCGATGGTCTGCCTGTGGACTGTTGACATTGGCAATGCGACAGACGAACCCCTGTTGTGGCTCTGTGTGTGTGTGTGTGTGTGTGTGTGTGTGCGTGTGCGTGTGTGGAACTCAAAATGAACGGCGTGGGAGCAATGCCACTGAGACAGTACAGAAGATGGAGCAGGCAAAAGAAATAAATAAATGAATGAATAAATAAATAAGTAAATAAACATATAAATTAATAAACAAATCAAGAAATTAATGTGTATATACGCATAACACATATGCAATGTATGTGCAAAATGTATACGTTAAATAATACTATTAATAATGCTATTTATTTGACCATTACATTTTTATTAACCAACCATAATCAATAAAGTAAAGAAAGACTGAAAGAAAAAAAAAAGAGAAATACTATTATTCATTAACCCGGGAAATGAGATAAGCAATGGAAAAACAAAAACATGTCCCCCCCCCTCCACCCACCCACCCAACCCTAGAACTGAGAGTTAGAAAAAAAAAAGCAATTGAGTCAAACAGTACAGAATCCAGCCTGATATCGGATCATACCTGCATATTCATGAAATCAAACCGTAACAGAAGTGTGTGCGAGTGTGTCCGTCAGAATGGCAAACTGACCTCGAGGAGCGGGGTGGTCCGTCAGCGACAGTGGATGGACAGAGGGTTGGCGGTTCGAATCTGGCAAAGACCGATCAAGTCTCTCGTTTTTACTCCCACCACCCTACCCAATTAACCCTTTCCACGTGACACTGACTGATGGTCTGGATGCAAGGGCACATGTTGCAGCAGGCACTTAGCGCATGTAAAAGAACCCACGACAACATAAGAATTGTTGTATCTGTTGACATCCTGTAGAAATCCGATGTGATAGTGTAAATATAATATGCACATGGGTATTAAAAATATTTGCTTTAAATCAACCCGTATCCCACAGACGGAAAAACCTGCTGTCACAATACAGTACAATACAACACAATCCAATGCAATCCAGTAAAATATAATTCAATGCATTGCATTGCAGTATAGTGAAGTGTGAGGCAGAGCACACTGATTCAGTACAATTTAGCCGTCACAACACAACACAACACAACAGACACGACACGACACAACTCAGCACAGTGCAACACAACACTACACCACACAACACAGCACGACACGACACGACACGACACGACACAGCTCGACGCAACGCGACACAGCACAGCACAGCACAACATAACACAACAGGACACAGCACAACACAGCACGACTCGACACGCCACGATACGACACGGCACGACATGGCACGACACAGCAAAGAACAGCACACCACAGCACACCACGGCACACCACGGCACACCACAGCACACCACGGCACACCACGGCACAACACAACAAAACACAACACAGCACAGCGCAGCACAGCATGATACGACACAGCACAACACGACACGACACGACACAATACAGCACAGCACATCACAGCAGAGCACAGCACAGCACAGCACAGCACGACACGACACGACACGGCACAGCACAGCACAGCACAGCGCGACACGACACGACACGACACGACACAGCACAGCACAGCACAGCACGACACGACACGACACAGCACAGCACAGCACAGCACAGCACGGCACGACACAACACAACGCAGTGCATATATAAAAAAAATATAAAATATAATTCAATGCATTGCATTGCAGTACAGTGAAGTGTGAGGCAGAGCACAATGATTCAGTGCAATTTAGCCGTCACAACACAACAGACACGACACGACACAACACAGCACAGTGCAACACAACACTACACCACACAACACAGCACGACACGACACGACACGACACAGCTCGACGCATCGCGACACAGCACAGCACAACATAACACAACAGGACACAGCACAACACAGCACGACTCGACACGCCACGATACGACACGGCACGACATGGCACGACACAGCAAAGAACAGCACACCATAGTACACCACAGCACACCACAGCACGACACAACAAAACACAACACAGCACAGCGCAGCACAGCATGATACGACACAGCACAACACGACACGACACGACACAATACAGCACAGCACAGCACATCACAGCAGAGCACAGCACAGCACAGCACAGCACGACACGACACGGCACAGCACAGCACAGCACAGCACAGCACGACACGACACGACACGACACAGCACAGCACAGCATGACACGACACGACACAGCACAGCACAGCACAGCACAACACAACACAGAACAGCACAGCACGACACGACACGACACGACACAGCACAGCACAGCACAGCACAGCACGACACGACACGACACGACACGACACGACACGACACGACACAGCACAGCACAGCACAGCACGACACGACACAGCACGACACGACACGACGCGACACAACGCGACACAGCACAGCACGACACGACACGACACGACACAGCACAGCACAGCACAGCACGACGCGACACGACACGACACAGCACAGCACAGCACAGCACGACACGACACGACGCGACACGACACGATACAGCACAGCACAGCACGACACGACACGACACGACACAACACAGCACAGCACAGCACAGCACGACACGACGCGACACGACACAGCACAGCACAGCACAGCACAGCACAGCACAGCACGACACGACGCGACACGACACAGCACAGCACAGCACAGCACGACACGACACGACACGACACGACACAACACAGTACAGCACAGCACGACACAGCACAGCACAGCACAGCACAGCACGACACGACACGACACGACACAGCACCGCACAGCACGACACAACACAACACAGCACGACACGACACGACACGACACAGCACAACGCGACACAACACGACACGACACAGCACAGCACAGCACAACACAGCACAGCACAGCACAACACAGCACGACACGACACGACACGACACAGGACAGCACGACACGACACGACACAACATAGAACAGCACAGCATGACACGACCCGACCCGACATGACACAGTACAGCGCAGCACGACACGACACAACACAGCACAGCACAGCACAGAACAGCACAACACAATATAGAACAGCACAGCATGACACGACACGACACGACACGACACGACACAGTACAGCACAGCACAGCACTGCACAGCACAGCACGAGCACAGCACGACACGACACGACACGACACAGCACAACACAACAACAAAACAACACAACAACAAACCATAAAAATGGTTGCTTTCACGATCAACACACGAAGCGCAACAGTGGCTGCTGCTACCACTACTGATGATGATAATGATGATGATGATGATGATCATCATCATCATCATAATCATCATCGTCATCGTCATGAATGCTTACATAGCACTGTAGAGATCCAGACAACTGCTCTGGGTGCATTACACATTCAAAACACATGATATTCTACATAGCACTTTACATCAATGTTAAACACACACACACACACACACACACACGCACGCACGCACGCACACACACACACACACACACACACACACACACTCACAGACACACACACACACACACACACACACACACCGACACTCACAGACACACACACACACACACACACACACACACACACACACACATTCGCACATACATTGCATATGTGCACATGAGAAGACTGATACGAGAGAGTTTAGTAGCGACACTGACAGAGGAGGAGGAGGCAGAGAGAGAGAGACATTAACTGCACATGCACACACACAGGAGAGAGACTTTGACATTTCATTGACATTAACTGCTCACACACACACACACACACACTCACACACACACGCGCGCGCGCGCGCGCACACACACACACACACATACACACAAACACACACAAACACACACACACACACAGAGTGAGAGAGAGAATTTATTGACATTAACTGCACAAAGAGAGAGACAGAGACAGAGAGAGAGAGAGAGAGAGAGAGAGAGAGAGAGAGAATTTATTTATTTATTTTTTTTATTGACATTAACTACAAAGTTCTCATGTCAATGGGGGTGCATGACTTTCAGTCTAAGCGGGTATCAAATCCAATCCATGGATTACAAAATGAAATATATAGAAAAAAAATGCATGAAGACCCACACACACACACACACACACACACACAGAGGCGGGCATCAGTCACCCATAAAGCTAGACAGACACACACATAAAAAAAAGGAGCAAAGATGAACGACTTGGCAACAACAGTTCTCCTCAAGGTCGCTTCAGATATTCGGTCAGGAGACGGTGGCCACATGGAAGATGACCTGACTTGCCGCCTTGCTTGACGTTGACGGAGGAGGGGGGAGGGGGGGCTTGAGGGGGGGGGGGGGTCGCGGTCAAAAGATTCCTCGCTTGGGTCAAGGATGTTTCTCTTTTTTTTTCTTTTCTTTTTTTTTTTTTTTAAGTCAGCCACATGTGCTGAATTCTCAATAGGAATTCATCCATGCACAGCTGGTGATTTCGACGAATGGCCAAGGTCGTCGGTCAAATCGAACCTCCTCCTGGCGGGTAAAGGGTTCGATCCTCATTGTCTGATGGTTGTTTTAAGTACAGCGTACAACAGCAAAAGGTGTATGATCAATGGCTTCTCCATTGTAATGCGGGGAAGTCATTTACAGCTTAGGCTTTTGTGAAGGACTATGACTCTCCAACTGAAAGGCAAAATTCCATAGGCTTTTAGTGCTGCAGCCTTAATGGAAGAGGTGTGTGTGTGTGTGTGTGTGTGTGTAGCCGGGGGTGGGGGGGAGGGAGGGTTGCTAGTTGGCCTTTGGGAACCATCCCCAACGCCGACTGTCCAAAAAACCCTTTTGGCCGAGAGAGTGGGGACGTACATTGGGCAAGACACTCTCTACAAAAATCATATTCTGGCCCGCATAGTTGGGACAGCTGCCTGCTGTTCTGATGGTCATTGTCGGACACCACTGACTTTCATACAATTGTTTGATATTGTTCCAAGCCTTGTGTTCCATCCTGTTCATTGCCGACTGAGCCATCTGTGTATATAATGATGTCCTCTTCTTTACTGTTTTCTTCTATGAGTAGCTTCACTTCCGCATCAGTTTTGCCCTCTGGCCATTCCTGACAATGTCTTCGTAGAGTGGGTGAAATGGCTGTGTTGAATAGATGGTTGAGGTTCCCGGGGTTTTTCTCCCATTCTTTTGTTTCTTTTAGGTCTTGTAGTCGGCATACTAGCTGGATTGTGTCTTCTGCTTGCCCCATCCATGATCTTCCTCGTCCTAGACGGCTGCCTTTTGGTTCTTTGACTGCGTCATGCAGTGGGTTTTGAGGGTTTTCTAATGCTTTGAAGTAGGTCTTGACCTGTTCTAACTTGTTTCTGGCCTGCACTGAAGGAAGGTCAAGCAGGTATCGCATGGTTTCTGTGGGCGTGTCTTTTGTTGTTCCAAGGATCAGCCTCATAGATTCATTTTGAACGCTTTCTAATTTTAGGAGGCTGCTTTGAGATGGTGTTGTTAGACGAAGTCCGTAGTCGATCACACTGAGGACGAGTGATTGGTATAGCAGGAAGAGGTGGCGTTGTTCAATACCTTTCGTTGCCATTGCTTTTAAGACTGAAAGGCTCTTTTTGCATTTGAGAACAGTATTTTCCGTATGTTTTCTGAAAGTCAGCATCCTGTCGAAGTGTATTCCTAGGTAGCGTAGGCATTCAGTTTTCTCGATCTGAATCCCGTCGAATGACATAGGTGGTGGTGATTTACTCGCGGTTCTGTTGTTGAGGGTGCACAGCAACGTTTGGGCTTTCGCTGGATTGATGGAAGATCCCGCGTCTTTGCACCATTGAGCAATTTCTGGGGAGAGCAGCCCGAATTTCACACAGAGAAATCTGTTGTGACCAAGAAAGAAAAAAAAAGAGGAGAAATACAGTTTCCAAAGTCTTAATTATAATGTCTTGTAGCGCTGAATTTTTTTTTTCCCATATCGATATTGATTGTTAGTGCTCTGGGCCTTTGTGTTAACTCACTCAGTACGGCCAGTCCTCTCTTTTCCTCTAAACAGACCCCTCGGATGTCCAGTGGGTGTCTGAATGACCCAACCTTTAGCTTCCGTCGTCAGAATTGTGGTATTCTTTGTCAGCATTCACCTCTTCAGTATAAGAGCGTTCCGCTTGCAATATTTTGATGGTGGTGGAGCGATGGGGAGGGGATTGAGGAAGAGAGAGAGAGAGAGAGAGAGAGAGAGAGAGAGAGAGAGAACAAAATGCGATAAAGGGCGTGTGATAAATGCCCGTTATGTGTTGTTATTGTTGTTGTTGCTGTTGTTGTTATCATTCTTCTTCTTCTTCTTCTTACTACTACTACTATTACTACTACAACTACTACTACCACCACCATCAACATCATCACTACCATTATCATTTTTATCGTCATCATCATCATCATCACCATTATTATTCTTTTGTTTTGTGCGCGATTCACATCGTCTCATGCACGGTGAACAACCTGAAGGACATTTTCTCGCACATTGGTGGTGGGGGACACATTTTTGGCTCCTACTTGCACTGAAGGACAGCGCATTTTCTAAGGAATTTTTTTCAACCCCCCACCCCCACCCCCTACCCTCCCCTCGCCCCCGCCTTCCACCCCTCCCCCACTTCCCCCAAACCTACCTCCTCTCTTCACGCACAAGTTAAACCATAACACTCTTCTTTTTTTTTTCCGTTTCACAACTGCGGGCGTAGAATAACGTCTGTCTGTCTGTCTATCTGTCTGTCTATAGATAGATATCTGTGTGTGTGTGTGTGTGTGTGTGTGTGTGTGTGTGTACATCATACGTTTGATTATTAGCGGGTATGTATAATATGTTTACTTTGTGCATATGCACCGACACATGTTTGTACATACGCAACTGATGTCTGTTTCATTAAATGGCATTCGTCTTTTTTTTTTTTTTTTCTTTTTTTTTGTTGATGGTAGTGGGTAGTGGTTTGTTTGTTTGTTTGTTTGTTTGTTTTGTGGGTGTATTTTTTAAATATTTAAATTTTTTGTTGTTAAAATAAGTATTTCCTTGCCCTGAGGGTTAGATGCAAAAAGCTTCTGCCCCCCTTCTCTCTCTCTCTCTCTGAATCGTGTGGCCCCGCGGACCCCAAAACATGTACGTGCAAACTTGAATGTGTGTGTGTGTGTGTGTGTGTGTGTGGATTGGCGCGGTCACACTGCCCCGCTCTGTGAAACTGACAACTTTTCCTTGGCGGAACCCAGTGACACTGAGCTAGCACATAGCCGTGAAACTGCGTGTTATTTTATTTTATTTTATTTTATTTTATCTTTTTAATTAACACCTCAGCTCCATAATTGCAAAACCAACCCAGGAGTTCTCTTTTTTTTTCTTTTAATAAATCGCATAATTAACTTTCCAAACTAAACGTACGAACATGTCATGGGAAATGAATAGAGAGAAGAAGGAGAAGATCAAGAGAGTAACGGGTTGTCAGTCAACAACAACAACAGCAACAACGAAATAATAACAATAAAAATAACCACACACACACACACACACACACACACACACACACACCCCACACACACACACACACACAATACAGACTGACAACAACAACAACAACAACAAAATGATAATAACAATCAAAATAACCACACACACACACACACACACACACACACACACACACACACACACACAATACAGACTGACAACAACAACAACAACAAAATAATAATAACAATAACAATAACCACACACACACACAAAATACAGACTGACAACAACAACAGCAACACACACACACACACACACACACACACACACACACACACAGAGGGAGAGAGAGGGACAGAGACAGACAGACAGGGACAGGGTCACAATGACACGAATACTTTAACTGTATAAGCCTTAGCCCTGTACAAACGGAGTGCACAAACGCAATGAATCACAAAACATACGGCATCAACTCTGTTTCCTACAATGACAAGGGCTTTATGTACTGTGCGAAGTTGGCAACATTCGTCACTGTTGGTCTGTTTTCGCGGCAGACGTCAGTAGCGCAACTTTAAACATAGACACAGACGCATGTCTGTGATATTAATGGGGAACTAAATCATTCCTGGGTTCACTGTATTTTGAATTATGACACACACACACACACACACACACACACACAGCGAGAGAGCATCACTCTATACATGCTGTGGTATACTTGCAAGGGGGGGGGGGGGGGGGGGGGGGGGGGGGGGGGGGGGGAGGGGATGAAAGTGAATCGTTGATGATATGGGTTTTGTAGGGAAGCCGGCAGAACATCAACGTATTCTTCTTCTTCTTCGTGGGCTGCAACTCCCATGTTCGCTCGTATGTACACGAGTGGGCTTTTACGTGTAGGACCGTTTTTACCCCCGCCATATAGGCAGCCATATTCCGTTTTCGGGTATGTGCATGCAGGCTATATTCTTGTTTCTGGCATAACCCACCGAACGCTGAAATGGGTCACAGGATCTTTAACGTGCGTATTTGATTTTGTGCTTGCGTATACACACACGAAGGGAGTTTTGGCATAAGCAGGTCTGCACACGTTGACGTGGAAGATCGGAAAAATCTCCACCCTTTAACCCACCAGGCGACGTTACCGAGATTCCAACCCGGGACCCTCAGATTGAAAGTCCAACGCTTTAACCACTCGGCTATTGCGTCTGATATCAACATAATCAAACATTAAGGATGCAGGAAGAGGATCAAGTTCACAAGATTTGCGCCAGGGGGAACTTGCTGTAACTTCTCTAACATGTTCTTCGGACACAGGACTGAAAGAAACGAAAAGTTGGCCAGAGAAACATTGGTCGTTAGCATGAGGGGATTCAGTTGAGGATGTATTGTCCACACTGTCATGTATGGTTTTGATCACAGCATACATAAAACAAGAGAAGAGGCAAGGCCTTCAAGACTCACTTGTGATACACTTTAAAAAAAAATCCAAGCTTTTTATGTATTGAGTATAATTTCAAAATGTAATGTTTAAGATGAGAAAGATCAGTTTAAAGCAAATTAAGTCCCCTAGCATTAATTACAGAGTAATTTCCCTTTTTTACTATCTGCACCAAAACGTTTGCAAAATAAAGAAAACTTCCATGCTTAGCAAAAGAAGTTCCTGTTTGAACAAAAAATGATAACAATGACTGCTCTTGTTGTTGGGTCAGAATATCAGATCAAAGTGCCAAGTTTAGAGGATACAAAAAATATAAATGTAACAGTAAATGCAGTTTGCATATAATTAGGCTTCATTTTTTATTTTTTGTGCCCATCCCAGAGGTGCAATATTGTTTTAAACAAGATGACTGGAAAGAACTGAATTTTTCCTATTTTTATGCCTAATTTGGTGTCAACTGACAAAGTATTTGCAGAGAAAATGTCAATGTTAAAGTTTACCACGGACACACACACACACACACACACACACACACACACACACACACACACACACACACACACACAGACAACCGAACACCGGGTTAAAACATAGACTCACTTTGTTTACACAAGTGAGTCAAAAAAGGCAGAGACAAAAACAGAAAGTTCAGCAGAGGAGGTAGGCAAAGCAAGAAGTTTATTCCGTGTGCCCCTTGGGGCATTGAAACATTACATACATTCATCTTTTACACATATCATGCAAATAAAATCAGAGAAAATTTTGTTTGTATTTGTATTTTGTATTTCTTTTTATCACAACAGATTTCTCTGTGCAAAATTCGGGCTGCTCTCCCCAGGGAGAGTGCGTCGCTACACTACGGTGCCACCCTTTTTTTGGTATTTTTTCCTGAGTGCAGTTTTATTTGTTTTTCCAATCGAAGTGGATTTTTCTACAGAATTTTGCCAGGAACAACCCTTTTGTTGTCGTGGGTTCTTTTACGTGCGCTAAGTGCATGCTGCACACGGGACCTCGGTTTATCATCTCATCCGAATGACTAGCGTCTAGACCACCACTCAAGGTCACGTGGAGGGGGAGAAAATATCGGCGGCTGAGCTGTGATTCGAACCAGCGCGCTCAGATTCTCTCGCTTCCTAGGCGGACGCGTTACCTCTAGGCCATCACTCCACTAAAATGGAAGGAAGAGCAGTTCTCATTCTTTCCCTACACACACTGTCAGTCCACATACCTAGGCTGAGATTTTCCAGTCTTGCATCTTTCTAGAGAAGAAATGGAACTGACCTGGCCTCAAACACAAGCCTGTCTGGCAGCACTGAAAATGTCCTTGTAGACGTGAAGACAGGACTTCAACCACTGACGTTCCATCCGGCATCGCTCTTGCTTCGTCGGTGTGAGCAGGTCGGTGACAGCTCTGTACCACGGACACAGGGGGCGGCTTGTGATCTATAATAATAATAATGATAATAATAATAATAATAATATTAAAACAGCGTTGAATCCTGTGCAGAATCAATTCAAAGCGCTTTCACACCAGTCATTCATGATAATTATAATAATAATAATAATAGTATCAAAACAGCGTTGAATCTTGTGCAGAGACAAACCAAAGCGCTTTCGCACCAACCATTCACACGCATGCATATCTCTAAAACTTGAAATAAATACTGAAGACAAGGAAGAGAGAGGGGAGGGAGGCTATCTTGGGAAGAGGTGGGTTTTAAGACCAGACGAAAGAGCTGAGTGCGGAGACCTGACGAAGCGAAAGAGGAATGTTCATTCCAAATGCAAGGTCCAGAGACAGAGAAAAGAACGGCGACCAACAGTGGAGTGTTTGAATCTGGGTATGCGAAAACAGAGTGGATAAGCTCTACAGCTGTGTGAAGGACCTGTCTCATTAGCGGAGACTGGGATGTCCATATGACGAACGAGAAGAAGAAGAAGAAGAAGATCAATCTTCTTGTCTGTCCGGAGGTTAGTATCCACGCTCTCCCATGGAATGTCACCATGCACATAGGCACAGAAACTCGCTCACTTTTCCTTTGTCCATCAGCTTCAACTAGAAAGGTGTTTTGTCCATCAGCTTCAACTAGAAAGGTGTTTTGTCCATCAGCTTCAACTAGAAAGGTGTTTTGTCCATCAGCTTCAACTAGAAAGGTGTTTTGTCCATCAGCTTCAACTAGAAAGGTGTTTTGTCCATCAGCTTCAAGGAGAAAGGTGTTTTGTCCATCCGCTTCAACTAGAAAGGTGTTTTGTCCATCAGCTTCAAGGAGAAAGGTGTTTTGTCCATCCGCTTCAACTAGAAAGGTGTTTTGTCCATCAGCTTCAAGGAGAAAGGTGTTTTGTCCATCCGCTTCAACTAGAAAGGTGTTTTCATGGATGATCAAGTTCAGTGGCGACCTGCAGCAAGACGGGAGGCCTGGAGGAAGGATAATAAGTAAACAATGAAGTGATACTGAACAATGAAAGAAAATTTTCTGTTTTGAATGAAGCAGACAATAAAGTATTTTGAACTGAACTGAATTGAATTGAATTGAATTTTGCGCTGTTTCGTCACAGAAACGATCACAGCTCTTCACAAGTTACACACTGCAAGAAAGAAACAATAATAAAGAAGAAGCTGATCGTAGAGAGCGAGATGATCTGACAGCGCATGGCTGTGGTGTGTGTGTGTATGTGTGTGTGTGTGTGTGTGTGTGTGTGTGTGTGTCCAGTGCATGCCAAGGACACTGGTCCAACTGGTAGGCTGTGGGCAGCAGGTGTGAAGAGTTCGGCGATGACTAGAGGTCTTTCCTGAACTAAGCAATGTTGAAGGCAGCTGGTCTTATCTTTTCCTCTTCTTCTTCTTCGTGCGTGGGCTGCAACTCCATCGCTCACTCATATGTACGAGTACACGAGTGGGCTTTTACGTGTATGATCGTTTTTACCCCGCCATGTAGGCAGTCATGCTCCGTTTTCGGGGGTGTGCATGCTGGGTATGTTCTTGTTTCTATAACCCACCGAACGCTGACGTGGATTACAGGATCTTTAACATGCGTATTCGATCTTCTGCTTGCATATACACACACGAAGGGGATTCAGGCACAAGCAGGTCTGCACATATGTTGACCTGGGAGATCGGAAAAATCTCCACCCTTTACCCACCAGGCGCCGTTACCGAGATTCCAACCCGGGACCCTCAGATTGAAAGTCCAACGCTTTAACCACTCGGCTATTGCGCCCGTCGAAGACCAAGCTCTAAGCGCTTTACAAACACGGAGTCATTTGTATTTGTATTTCTTTTTATCACAAAAGATTTCTCTGTGTAAAATTCGGGCTGCTCTCCCCAGGGACAGCGCGTCGCTACACTACAGCACCACCCCCACCACCCTTTTTTTGTGCTATTTTTTCCTGCGTGCAGTTTTATTTGTTTTTCCTATCGAAGTGGATTTTTCTACAGAATTTTGTCAGGAACAACCCTTTTGTTGCCATGGGTTCTTTTACGTGCGCCAAGTGCAAGCTGCACATGGGACCTCGGTTTATCGTCTCATCTGAATGACTAGCGTCCAGACCACCACTTAAGGTCTAGTGGAGGGGAAGAAAATATCGGCAGCTGAGCCGTGATTCGAACCAGCGCGCTCAGATTCTCTCGCTTCCTAGGCGGACGTGCTACCTCTAGGCCATCACTCCACACTGTTAACAGGCTACCTACATGGGTCGAGCCGAATAAGGGCTGCCTTTGGACGCTCATCATTCGTTTCCTGTGTCATTCAATCAGGTTTCAGTCACGCACACATACACACTCATGCAGACATGTATATAATCATTTCGTTTATCAACCTCGCCCCATGTAGACAGCCATGCTCCGTTTTCGAGGGTGTGCATGCTGGGTGTGTTCTTGTTTCCATAACCCACCGAACGCTGACACAACTGGCTGAATCGGTCGCATTGGCAGCATTGACTTGAAGTAGTTGTGTTCCTTGAACATGAAGTTTCTACTCAGTTCTCTCTGTCTCTTTCTCTCTCTGTCTCTCTCTCTGTCTCTGTCTCTCTTTGTCTCTCTCTCTCTGTACCTCTCTGTCTCTCTCTCTCTCTTTTTCTCTCTCTCTTTCTCTGTCTCTCTCTGTCTCTCTCTCTTTCTCTCTCTGTCTCTCTTACTCTTTCTCTCTCTGTCTCTCTGTGTGTCTCTCTTCCTCTCTCTTTCTCCCTCTGTCTCTCTCTCTGTACCTCTCTGTCTCTCTCTCTCTTTTTCTCTGTCTCTTTCTCTGTCTTTCTCTCTTTCTCTCTCTGTCTCTCTTACTCTTTCTCTCTCTGTCTCTGTGTGTGTCTCTCTTCCTCTCTCTTTCTCCCTCTGTCTCTCTCTGTGTCTCTCTCTGTCTCTCTCTCTCTTTCTCTCTCTGTCTCTCTCTTCCTCTCTCTTTCTCTGTCTCTCTCTGTGTCTCTATCTGTCTCTCTCTTTCTCTCTCTGTCTCTCTCTCTTTCTCTCTCTGTCTCTCTTCATCTCTCTCTGTGTCTCTTTCTCTCTGTCTCTCTGTCTCTCTTTGTCTCTTCCTCTCTCTGTCTCTCTCTTCCTCTCTCTCTCTCTCTCTCTCTCTCTCTGTCTCTCTCTTCCTCTCTCTCTCTGTCTCTGTGAGAAGATGCACCTGAGCGAGGTGTAAAAAAATTCTCTGAACACCTGAATACCTCTCTTCCTGCCCCCACCCCTAGCCATCTCTCTGTTTCTCGTGAATCACGTTTTGCTATTGAAGATCTCTCAAACTCTCTCTCTTTCTCTGTCTCTCTCTCTTTCTCTGTCTGTCTGTCTCTCTCTGTCTCTTCCTCTCTCTTT
This sequence comes from Babylonia areolata, assembly GCF_041734735.1. Classification (NCBI taxonomy): domain Eukaryota; kingdom Metazoa; phylum Mollusca; class Gastropoda; order Neogastropoda; family Buccinidae; genus Babylonia; species Babylonia areolata. The sequence goes on from NC_134885.1 coordinate 30,229,521, forward strand.
CTCTCTCTTTCTCTCTCTCTCTTTCTCTGTCTCTCTCTCTGTCTCTATCTGTCTCTCTCTCTCTTTCTCTGTCTCTCTCTGTCTCGCTCTCTCTCTCTTTCTCTGTCTCTCTCTGTGTGTCTCTCTCTGTCTCTGTCTCTCTTTCTCTCTATGTCTCTCTCTCTGTCTCAGTCTCGCGCTCTCTTTCTCTCTCTGTCTCTCTGTGTTTCTCTCTCTCTGTCTCTCTCTGTCTCGCTCTCTCTTTCTCTCTCTGTCTACAATTTGTGCATTGAACAGAACACAGTTCCAGCTGCGCTAAAAACAGCAAAAGTAATCCCACTGCCAAAAACAAAAGATATTACAGATCTCAACAACTTTAGACCAATATCCCTACTGTCCGTTGTTTCCAAGCCTCTCGAAAAACACGTCCACAAACACCTTATGAAACACATGGAGCAAAACAACCTCTTTCATCCCCTCCAGTCCGGCTTTCGCCGTTATCACTCCTGTCACACAGCCTTAACCCGACTTTGCGACACGTGGTTATCTGCAATTAATCATAACAAGATCACTGGAACAGTTTTCCTTGATTTCAAGAAGGCCTTTGATCTTGTGGATCACGAAATACTGATAAACAAATTAAATGAATATACTCAAAACCAGTCAGTTGTCTCATTCTTCCGGTCTTACCTGGAAAACAGAACACAGCGTGTTTACTTAAATGGCACGTACTCTTCTGAAGGTCATGTAGATCGTGGTGTACCGCAAGGCTCTATCCTTGGACCTCTACTCTTTTGCATCTATATAAATGACTTGCCGATGCACATATCACCTGGCAACGTCATCTGCGATCTGTTCGCTGATGACAGTTCTCTTCATTGTAGTGACACCAACATCGCTGTTGTACAATCATCGCTACAACAGGGAATAAATGACATCTTAGACTGGTGTTACCAGAATCACATGGAACTTAACCCACATAAGACAAAAAGTATGGCACTGACATCCAGACAAAAACACCAACGTAAGCCTCTCACTCTAAAACTTGAGGTAAACAAGAACCCAGTTGAACAAGTTTGTGAGCACCGCGTTCTTGGGGTAATAATTGATAAAGAACTAAACTGGCAAGCTCATATTAACCATGTCTGCAAACAGTTAGCTCGCAATCTGTTCTTACTCAATAAACTTAGACATTATGTCGATGCTCCAACCCGAA
>NC_134885.1:30243215-30245715 GCF_041734735.1 Babylonia areolata
GATAAGAAGGAAAAAGTGTTATAGAAATGCGGTGTGTGTGGGTGGCTTGTGTGACGGATGTGTGTGTGTGTGTGTGTGTGTGTGTGTGTGTGTGTGTGTGTGTGTGTGTGTGTGTTCGTTCTTTAGTTTAACATCTTTTCACTGTAAGTGATATTAGACGAGGGAAGGAAAAAAAATCGAGTGGGAGGAGGGGGAGGGGGAGGGGGGGATTACTGTGTACGCATACGAGTAAGTGAAAGTGTGTGTGTGTGTGTGTGTGTGTGTGTGTGTGTGTGTGTGTTTGAGAGAGGGGGTGGAGAGGAGGGGGGGGGCAGAGGGAGTGCAGGCGAGAGGAGAGGGTAGGTGAGGGCAGTGCTCGCTGATTTGTCAGTGTCATGATCCAGAAGATTGCCCCCCAGCACCACCACCACCCTCCCCCTGCCCCCCCCCCCATCCCCTCCCACCTGAAAATGACCCCATGGGGCCATCCTAGGGAAGGCTCGAATTGACTACAGTGGTGAGTTTAGCCCGGGGAAAAGTTTAACCCTTGTTACCATGAAATGACTCTGGTTGGAAGGGAAGAAATGGGGTTGGGGGGGGGTGGGGGGGTAATCCTGGAAAAAGTCCAACCCCTGTTGCCATGAAATAACTCCGGTGGTAAGGGGGGGAGATGGAGGGGGGGGCGGGGGGGGGGGGGTAGAGGGGGGAAGGTGAGGGGGATGGCAGTTAATCCCGGAAAACTCCATCAATCCTTGCCCTGAAATGACTTTTAACCCTTAGCATGGCAACAACAACAACAACAAAAATCATCACATTAATCCGAAAGCACACTTTGTTTATTACTGTTGATAATAATAATATTGTTAATAATGATATTATTAACAACAACAACAACAACAACAAGAATACTACTACTACTACTACTACTACGACTACTACGACTACTACTACTACTACAACTAATAATAATAAAGGTGCTGTTAATTTCAGGGAGCTCTTAATTAAACATTACCAGTCCTGGCGTGGCTAGCATGAGCGAACTTTAGCAGCGCTGGCTAAGTTAATTTGCTTATCGTTATAAAACGTTTCTAACTCTGCGCGGAAAATAAAATTCCATAGCATACTCAGGAGCATTCTTAACTGTTAGAAAGCAAAGTTAGCACTGTAAAAGATCACTTCATACATCCCGGTCCACTGGTACCCCCAGAAGCCAAAGGCACCGCATGAAGAGTCCATGTATTTGTATTACTCTTTTTCGTCATAACAGATTTCTCTGTATGAAATTCGGGCTGCTCTCCCCAGGGAGAGCACGTCGCTACACTGACAGTGTCATCCTCTTCTTCTTCTTCTTCTTCTTTTTTTCACCCCTTGCCTGCAATTTTATTTGCATAATTTTATTTGATAATTTTATTATTATCCAAGTAGATTTTTTTGCTACAGAGTTTTGCCAAGGGACAACCCTTTTTGTTGCCGTGGGTTCTTTTACGTACGCTAAATGCATGCTACACACGGCCGGACTTCGGTTTATCGTCTCCGGCATGCGAATGACTAGCGTCCAGACCACCACTGTGTAGTGGAGGGGGAGAAAGTACTGGCGACTGCCGGTGTGGTTTGAACCAGTGCGCTCAGATTCTCTCACTTCCTAGGTGGGACGCGCTACCTCAAGGCCAACACTCTCCACTCTTTTTCAAATAAAACAGTCATTCAAGGGGGCGGGGGGGGTAGGGGGGGGGGGGGGCAGTCTGCCTACAGACTACCTAACCTAGCCCGAAATAACTCTTTATGAGCCTCCTTGAGACACGAGGGGACAGAGTCATTGTAGCTAGTTCTGCCCCCAAAATGACCCTCCACCATCCTCAAGATTTGCCTCGTTATGTTTAACAAAAAAAAAAAATTTTTTTTTAGGCGGAAGGGGGTGGGGGGAAGGGGAAGAGGAGCGGGAGGAGGGGCAATTGGGGGGGAGGTGGGGGGGTAGGGGCGGGGGATAAAGATATTCCAAAGGGAAAAAAATGTTTTAAAACCGGATATGGGGTAAGATAAATAAAAAGAAAAAAAAAGGGGTGGGGGTGGGGGGGTGGGGTAGGGTGCGGGGTGGGGTGGGGTGGGGAACGGACTGCCCTGAAATGATTTCAAGAAAGAGGAGTGTTTCAGAGCCAACTCCAGAGGAGTTAAATAACCTGAGGTCATTTTTCTTTCTTTAAACTTTTTTTTCTTTTCTCTGTCTTGCATTGTAGGCTATATTTCTCTCATTGTAACATCATCATTTTGACAGAATTTTGCACAGTTCACATAATTATGTCACTTTTGAGAGAAAAAAACCAACCAAACATCATTAACACATTAAGCAACTGCAATATATTTCAGTGACAATTAACTTGCAATGGCATTTCTATTTTATGATACGCAAAAACAAAAAGTAAAAAACAACAACACACACACACACACACACACACACACACACACACACACTCTTACAAACACGTAATATGTCAGCATATCCCTTTCTTGCGCACATATGCAC
>NC_134885.1:30250715-30255715 GCF_041734735.1 Babylonia areolata
GATCAGAAGCCCCCCCCCCCCCCCCCCCCCCCCCCCGCCCCCCCCCCCCCCCCCGCGCCCCCCCCCCCCCCTCCACTTTCCCAAGGACACCACACCATTGGTTTAAACGATATTCTATTGGAAACATGGTGACATAAACATCGCTTCCTGGGAAACTGATGCCCTTGACCGCTCTCGCTGGAGGATGCTGTTCTCTAGTCGCATATTGACGTTTGAAAACAAGAGAACGCTGGCCATTAAGGAGAAGCGTCAGCGAAGGAAGCAGGGCTCAACTTCTGGAGACGTTTTTTTCCCTTGCAACAAATGTGGGAAGTGCTGCACATCCAGAATCGGCCTCTTCTCCCATATGAGGACACACACCGACAGATAAGCCTGCCTGCCTACTCATCCGTCGGACCGACGGGAGACTCCGTCATTTGAAACATGTCACAATACAACACAGATATAGATGAACAGGACAACAAGAGAATGTTATATATATATATATATATATATATATATATATATATATATATATATATATATATATATATATAAAGAAAAAAAAAAGAAAAAAGAAGTCCTGTCGTGATACAACACCATTGCCGAAACGGGGTCTCGAACCCTTACCATTGGTAGAGAACGCTGGATCAGAAGTCCTACAATGCTTTAATAATAATAATAATAATAATAATAATAATGGTATTTATATAGCGCTGAATCTTGTGCAGAGACCAATCAAAGCGCTTTCGCACCAGTCATGCCCACGCTAGCACAACTCTAAAACTGGAGAAACTGAAGACAAGGAAGAGGCAGGGAAGTGGAGGCTATTTTGGGAAGAAGAGGTGGGTTTTTAAGGCCAGACTTGAAAGAGCTGAGCGTGGAGACTTGACAAAGCGAAAGAGGAAGTTCATTCCAATTGCAAGGTCCAGAGACAGAGAAAGAACGGCGGCCAACAGTCGAGTGTGTGAACCGATAGTGAAACATCGCCATCAGTATTAGGATATGCGCGCAAAGATTCATCGAAGAACAAAGGCACTGCAGGGTGTGTGTGTGTGTGTGTGTGTGGGGGGGGGGGGGGGGGGGGGGGGATGAGAAGAAGGAGTGGGGATAGGGTGGAGGGGGTGGGGGTGGAAATAATCAGTGACGAATGATTTCTCTTCCACAAAAGATGTCAGGACACCATGAATCGTCATCGTCATCGTCATCGTCATTGTTTCCACCTCAGCTGCCACAACAGGTAAAGCGTGTCTTCCGCCAATAGCCGACACCTTCCCTGCAACACGTGCACGCACGCACGCGTTAATTAATTTTCACACACACACACACACACACACACACACACACACACAACACACACACACACACGCACACACACACACACACACACACACACGCACAAACACACACACACACACACACACACACACACACACACACACACACACACACACACACACACACACACACGGTGTTCTTCCGGGAACAGTTCGATGTCAAAAGAGTTCTCTTGTGTCTGTCTGTCCCCCCTGCACCGCCACCCTCTCTCTCTCTCTCTCTCTCTCTCTCTCTCTCTCTCTCTTCCTCTCTCTCTCGCTCGCTCGCTCATTCTCTGGTTCTCCGTCTCTCTTGGTCGCTGTGTCTGTCTGTGTGTCTGTCTTGTCTGTCTGTGTGTCTGTCTCTGTCTGTCTCTCTATGTCTACCTCCCTTTCTCTCTTTGTACACACACACACACACACACACACACACATATATATGTGTGTGTGTCTTTATGTCTCTATATCTGTCTGTCTATACCTATCCATATATGTCTCTTTCAGATGCATTTGAATATTTGCGCGTGTGCGCATAATTATGTGCGTAAGTGTGTGTGCAATCTTGAGAGTGAGAGAGTGAGAGAGAGACTGTGATGATGATGTTGATAATGATGACTATGACGATGATGACGACGACGACGACAATGATGATGATGATGATAATGATAATCTTCTCAACACACCCATCATCATTATCGTAATCGTCGCCTTCGCTGCGATGTTATCGTTCGTGTTTTTTTTGTTTTTTGTTTTTTTTCCCTTTTGTATAATGTACTTATTTTATTTTCTAGTTGTTTTTTGTTGTTAGTGGTGGAGGCGGTTGTGGCGGAGTTGGTGATGGTGGTGGTGGTGGTGGAGAGAGAGAGAGAGACAGAGAGACGGGGACAGATAGAGGCAGAAAGAATGAAAGAGAGGGAGAGAGACAGACAGAGAGAAAGACAGAGGCAGACAGACATACAGACAGAGGTGTATAGAGGCAGAGAGAGAGAGAGACAGACAGACAGATGTATGGAGGCACTAGAGAGAGAGAGAGATCGCGGGGGGTGGGGGTGGGTAGAGGGGTATAGAGGCACAGAGAGAGAGAGAGGGAGAGAGAGAGAGAGAGAGAGAGAGAGAGGGGGGGAGAGCGTTATAGAGGCAAAGAGAGAGTGGAGGGGGCGCGGGGGGAGGCGGAGAAGGGTATTTTGGCGGAGAGAGAGGGAAGAGGGGTATAGAGGCACAGAGAGAGCGAGAGAGAGAGTGAGAGACAGAGACAGAGACAGACAGACCGACAGAGAGAGGCGGCCGGGATTTGGAGGTGGGAGGGGGGACGTGGGGCGGCGTGGAGAGTGAGAGGTAGAGGACCACATGCACGGGGATCATTGTAACTATCCAGGAAGCAACCTGTGCCCAAGCCGTGCCTGCCAGGAACGAAACCGACTACGGTAACGGCTGTGCACATAAAAGGCCAGCCAGAGATGCACACGAGTCGACAACAGTGCCGCCGTGCATATAATCACTGGACCGGAACCCACATCAGATTGTTCAATGCAAAATATGTCCCCCGCTTCTTTTCTCTCTCTCTCTCTCTCTCTCTCTCTAAATCAAGTCAATCTCACCACAGACACACAATAAAGGTGTTTATTAAAGCATGGACGTGCTGTGCAGGCGCAGGCACAGACGTACACGCGGCTGGCGTTTGTACTTCAGAAAACAGTGGCGACAGAATGTGAATTAATTTGTCGATTAGGTGAACAGCAGCAGGTTTGTTTTCTTCACAATGAAGTCGAGCAAACATAGGGTGTTACGCTGGCTGGAAGCACAGCTGTTTGTCTTCTAATTTATTTTTTGACCCGGGACAATTTGGTTGTTTGCTGTCAAACTGATGTATTATCTTTTTCGGTCATATTTCTGTCTGTCCGTCTCTGTCTCTGCCTGTCTCTCTCTGTTTCTTTCTGTCTCTGTCTGTGCTTCGATCTCTCCCTCTCCGGCCGCTTTCTTTGTCTCTTTATACTTTTCTCTTCTCTTTATTGTTGTAATGTTTCTTACTTTTTTTTTCTTTGTATGGTTTTTAAGTATGGTTTTCTTCAACCGTAAGGACCGTTAGTACGTGATGATGTGTTTGCAAAATTAATGTTTTTATTCTTATTTTATTTCATTTTGTTTATTTATTTTTATCTATTCTTTTACTTATATATATATATATATATATATATATATATATATATATATATATATATATATATATATATATATTCATTTGTTCATTCATTTATTCGTTTATTTATTTATTTATTTATCTATATGTTTATTTATTTATTCAGTCTCGCTTTGTTCATCAGCGAAGACAAACGTCTTTTCTTCTCAAGTTCTCGATGCCACATACACCAAATCTATTTATTCTATCATGTCAAATATTCTTGGTACTGCAAAAAAGACTCCTCTTCCTTCTGCCTACACTTTATCTGAACTCCCCAATGTCTTCTCCTCTTTCTTTTTCAACAAAGTCCAAAATATTCGTACGAGCTTGGACCAGACGCCTTTCCAACATGTTCATCCTGATCCTCAATTCAGCGACACTCCTCTCCATTCCTTTAATCCATTGACTGAAACAGAACTGAATGAAATCCTGAAAGGAATGACAATAAAATCCTGTGAACTTGATCATATACCAGCCTCTGTCTTTTCCCAGTGTGTCTCACAGCTTCTCCCCACAATCACCAATATTGTCAACTCATCCCTTCTTACTGGAACTTTCCATCCACTTTCAAAACAGCAGTCGTCCAGCCTCTTCTGAAGAAACCCAACCTTGATGCAAATATTTTGAAAAATTATCGACCAGTTTCTAACCTTCCTTTCCTGTCCAAACTCCTTGAAAAATCTGTCCCGAAGCAGCTCAACAACCACCTTTGATTCAACAATCTCCTTCACCATTTTCAGTCTGCATATCGTGCCGACCACAGCACCGAAACCACTCTCCTTCACATCCTGAACAATTTACTGCTAGCGTCGGACTCAGGAAAAATTTCCCTTCTCACTCTTCTCGACTTGTCAGCCGCCTTTGACACGATAGACCATTCAATCCTTTTTTCCCGTCTTCATTTTACACTTGGCATCAACGGCACTGTTCTCAACTGGTTCAAATCTTATCTGACTGATCGATTCCAGTCTGTCATCATCGATAATTTCCAGTCTGAACCTGTTAAAATTAAACACGGAGTCCCACAGGGATCTGTTTTAGGCCCAGTTCTCTTCACACTGTACACTGCTCCTCTTGCTGAAATTATCAACCACCACAATGTTAGTCATCATTCCTATGCTGATGACACTCAACTTCAGAAGAGTGATACCCCTGAAAAATTGTCCTTGCTCTTGCAAGAAACATCTGAATGCTTCCTGGACATTCAAGACTGGATGACTCTAAATATGTTACAATTGAACGCAGACAAAACCGAAGCAATGATCATATGAACTAAACAAAAACTCTCTTCCATCACAGCTGACAAAATCAAACTTGGCAGTACACCCATCCCTCTTTCCAGCTCTGTCAGGAACCTCGGCGTTGTCCTTGACAACACACTGTCCATGCAAAAAATTATCAGTCAGACATGTCAGTCCTGCTACTGTCAATTGCGACGCATCAGTTTCATTCGGAAATATCTGTCCACGGACGTAACATCTAGACTTGTCGTTTCTCTCATTCTCTCTCGCCTTGACTAATGTAAC
>NC_134885.1:30260715-30268215 GCF_041734735.1 Babylonia areolata
TCTTCTTCCTGCTTTCCCACAAGTACCATATGCCCTTCTGTGACCCATCAGTCCCAAGTGCATCATGCTTTTTGGGGTTTTTTGTGGTTTTTTTCCCATCACAACAACGTATGTCAAGGCCACCAGTCTAGCACTAGTGGTGTCAGGGTTGGAAACGCAAAAAGCATTATTTATTAAAAAAAAACAAAAAAAACAAAAACAAAACAAAAACATGGTTGAAGTCCAGACGTGACATTGTCACCCTTGGCAACCAGAACGAACGATGCGTTTACTGCACACTGGACGGACTGGCTCAGCAAAGTCAAGGTCAAGTGTCGGCCTGACCTGTCCACTCATCTGTCGGTGACCTTTCGTTAGCGGCCGCGGCTTTCCTAAGGAAAAGAGTGTCCGGAGCAGGCCACGTATCAAGACAAGGTCTGTTCTTAACTGTCCCCCTCGTCTTCGTTCTTTCTTTCAGACATAAGGAAGTTTGAGAGACTCTGTTCTTTTTTTCTCTGTTCTTTGTTTTTTTTACAAACCAAGTCTTGATCAGAGAATTCATTCATTCGTTCATCCCCTGTGGGTAGTAGGAGTCTGTCATCGGTCTCTGCAGCTCCCCCTCAGAAAACCCAGACCATAGTCTCGCAAGTGTCTCTCTCCAGCCCGGGCATTGCCTCCCCTACCTGCCTCGCTCTCAGCACAGCTAGCTGACCAGGTCAGGGCAAGGTCATCTCTGAGCAAACAAAAAAAGCGTCTCAGCTGACCTACCAGGGAGGCGAAGTCTTCGCCCCCTCCGGCCCTAACCTTCCTGCAAACCAGCATCATCAGTGTCCTGAATGACGACCTGGCAAAGGGACTTTACCAATCCAACAGGCATCTCAGCCGGTGGCCTTCATTAATGAAGGTTGGGGGCGAGGTACAGAGAGACACGGAGAGAGAGAGAGTGTAGGCTAGCCCCTCTCAGAGCGCTTGAAGCCTGGGGGTCGGGGATCGGGGTGGAAGGGGGAGAGGGGGTGGTGGGGAGGGGGCAAGGCTCAGAGAGACAAGAGAGATAACCCCGCTGTCTCAGAGCGCTTGAAGCCTGGGGGAGGGGGTCTTGGGGGGGGTGGGGGAGGGGGGTGGGGGCAAGGCTCAGAGAGACAAGAGAAATAACCCTGCTGTCTCAGAGCGCTTGAAGCCTGGGGGAGGGGGTCTTGGGGGGGTGGGGGGGGGGTGGGGGCAAGGCTCAGAGAGACAAGAGAAATAACCCTGCTGTCTCAGAGCGCTTGAAGCCTGGGGGAGGGGGTCTTGGGGGGGGGGGGGGGGGGGGGGGGGCAAGGCTCAGAGAGACAAGAGAAATAACCCTGCTGTCTCAGAGCGCTTGAAGCCTAGGGGGGCAAGGTACAGCGAGACAGAGAAAGGAGCAGGCTAGCCCCGCTGGCTCAGAGGTAGCGCTCGCAGAACTGGTAGACGAGGCGACGGGACTGGGCCGTCTTCTTGATGATGCCCTTCTTGTAGTACTGGCGCACGGAGCGGCTCAGCTTGTCGTAGTTCATGGCCGGGTGGTTCTTGCGGCTGCCCCACAAGCGGGCGACGCGGTTCGAGTCCTCGATCTTGAAGATGCCACGCGACTGGTCCAGCCACTTCATGGAAGGGTCTCCGTCCTCCAGCAGCTCCTTGAGGAACTCCCACAGGCGGATCTGTTTGCCTGGACGTCCCGGGCGAGGCCTGGAGGTGGAGGAGGATTTGCTGGAAGGTGTAGTTCTGGGTTGTTCAGTTGGGGTCAGACCTGAAAGAAAGACAAACCATTGTGGTATGGTCAGCTGCAGAGATTATATAAAAAAAAGTCAGTTTAATATGTTTAAAAAAATGTGGTTAGCTATAGAAACTATTAACATATGTCAGTTCTTTTTGGTTTGTTTTTGTTTATAATGTCCTTTTTTATTTAACTGATAGGCGGAAAATTCAGGGGGTCTACGCTAATGTGTCGACCTAATATCAAACAAAATGAATTTTAATCATCACAGGTATCAAGCATGCACCTTCACACACGCAAAACGGACACACACACACACACACACTGTCACAAACACACACACACCGCAATCAAACGAAAACACTACACACACAACACCCCCCCCCCTCACACACACACACTACAACTCTCCCACCCCCCCCCCCAACACACACACACACACAACACACACACACCCACACACACTTACTGGAATCGGAATCCTGGGACATTTCCTCCTCAGAGCTCTCGGCCGAGGCAAACCAGAACATCTCAGCCTCTGACGGCGACGACAACGACGACGACGACAACGACGACGACGACAACGACTGAGAGCTGCTGAGACTGTCGTTGCTAGGAGCCGGGGAGACGCTGTGACGCTGACTGCAGGCAATGCCCATGGTGGTGGCGCCGGACTGCGGCGACAGCTGAACATCGGCGCCTGTCAGGCCGACGACCAGCGACTGTTGCTGCTGCTGCTGCTGCTGTTGTGGTTTGGGTGTGGGCATGGGCAGGTCGGCTGTTGTGGGGTGGACAGAGGAAAGGGACGCATATTTATTTACTTATTTATCTACTTATTTAGAGTGGGTTTTATTCATATATTGATATAGTTTGTTGTTGTTGTTAGTATGTATGTGAGAGTGTGTTTGTGAGCGGGAGGTGGGGAGTTGGAAGGTCTAGAATACTTTTCAGTGTTGCAACCGCCGCGCGCAAACACAGTTTGACTGTGACAAACAGAACATTTGAATAATAACGAACATAACACAGACAACTGAGAAAGAATTTGTACGCTCTCTCTCTCTCTCTCTCTCTCTCTGTGCGTGTGTACGTCAGTGTGTGTGTGTGTGTGTGTGTGTGTGTGTGTGTGTGTGTGTGTGTGTGTGTGTGTCGGTGTGTGTGTGTGTGTGTGTGTGTGTGTGTGTGTGTGTGTGTGCGCGCGCGCGCCTTCACAACAGATTGTGTGTTGAACAGACACAGATACAGAGAATCAGTGGGAAAGTGCAGTGAGAAAAGGCTTTTCTTTCAACTGATGCTTTGGGATATAGGTGGGGCCCTTTCAGGTTTAGGAACCACACAAAACCAAACTACTACACTGTGAGCTGAACAACATTCACTTCGCTTGCCCACTACGCACACACACACACACACACTACACCCTGGCACACAACCAACCAATCAGGCAAGCCCAAGTGGCCTTTTCCACACCCCCACCCCCCCGCCCCCCCAATCGGCCAGAACAGTTACGCCATAACCCCCACCCACCTCTCAACCCTAACTCCAATCCCCTCACCCGTCCACTACACTACCACACCACCCCTACCCCCTCTCGACCACCGATCGCCACTGATATGAGTCTCTCGACCAATCAGAATCGTCTGACCAGCCACAAGGGGGATTCCCCTAAACGAAACCCCCCAGGGGTTGGGAGGAGGGGGGGGGGGGGGGGGGAGGGGAGGGCGGAACAACAAAAGCTTGACCAGTCTTTTGTGTAAGCATTGAGTAACCCTCTTCCACCTCGAACCCCCCCTCCCCCCTTCCCCACCTCACTCCCCCTCTCTCCCTCCCTCCCCGCCCTCCGCGTCAGTTCTCCTCAGTCCTGTTTCAACAGTCAGATTCTTGTCTGCCTTTGCTAGTATAGAGTTCTATTCGTCCGTCCACAATAGAGGAGTAATCAAGATAACGGTGTTGTGGGTTGGGCCGGGGGTGTGTGTGTGTGGAGGGGGGGGGGGGGGGGAACGGGCGGTGTGGGGGGGGATAGAGGAGGTGGGAAGGGGTTTGGAAGTGGGTGTACTGGGCGCACTGACACACACACACACACACGCGCGCGCGCACACTGACACATACTGACACACCGGCACACACTGACACACACACACTGACACATACTGACACACCGGCACACACTGACACACACACACACACACACACTCCAGCCAGTCGTCCCCCTCTACAACTGAGCGGTTTTGCTGTCGACTTCCAACTTCGAGTCAACGCCATATATATGCAAATGAGGGTGGCAGAGCGCGCGCGAAACCGGCGGCGGCGCACTCAGCACGAGACTGGCAACAATACAATGTGTGTGTGAGAGAGAGTGTCTAGTCTCTCTCTCTCTCTCTCTCTCTCTCTGTGTGTGTTCGTGCGTGTCAACAAGCTACGCACTCGAGGTACGTCAGCACACACACACACATGCCAAGCCAAAACTTGAGACGGGAGAAGACGTGACAACAGGCTGTTTACCCGGCCATGCTACTTAACTGTCTCTTCACCCCCGTCTCTCTCTCTCTCTCTCTAGCTCACAGGTAAATTACGCACTTACCCCACAACCAAGGTAGGCCTACAGCGGTTAAAAGAAACAAAACACACAAACACACACACAAAAAAGTTTTTGAATAAATTGTGTGTGTGTGTGTGTGTGTGTGTGTGTGTGTGTGTGTGTGTGTGTATGCTTGTCCCCTCTCCACACCACCCCACCACCTCCCACCCACTCAAACAACACACATCTGACCGCCCACATTGCACTTTCAGTGCTCACTGTGTGTGTGTGTGTGTGTGTGTGTGTGTGTGTGCGTTCAGTGATTGTGTATGTGATTGTGTGTGTGTGTGTGTGTGTGTGTGTGTGTGTGTGTAAGTGCATCCTCCACACTCACCCACTGCCAGCCACAGCTGCAGCTGCTGAAGCAGGAAGGTGCCCGAGGCGGGACTCAGCAGGACCAGCTCCGCCTCGCCCATCCGGCACAGCTCGGCCCCGGGCAGCGACAGGGCCGCCGAGCAGTCGTCCGGCCGCTGGAACCTGTCCAGCATGTAGCTCACCCAGGTGCCAGAGTCCTGGGCCGACCAAGCTTTAGGGTCTGCAGCAGCAAGAACGAAGGAGGACTCAGTGACTACGAGTTCAGTTCAGTAACTCAAGGAGTGAGGAGGTATCATCACTGCGTTCGGACTACAATGAACATTGGTTGAAATAATCTTTATAGTGTTCCCCAACAGAACACATGATTACACAATGCAAACAAAGACAAAGCAGCATTAAACAAGCTTATCCTATGCTCGTAGGTTGCTCTTTTAAGTTTTGATTAACATGACAGCTGATGAACCATATTTATATATGCATGTTTCACTTTGAAATTGAAAGGGGGGGGGGGGGGGGAGCAATGCGTGGACATGTGTTTCAAGCTTGTTGATGCTCTGACGATCAGAAACACTGAAAGCACACATCATTGGAACAACTACTATACAGTGACAAGACACACACACACACACACACAAAACCCGGAACGACGAAACACACACACACACACACACACACACACGCACGTGGCTATGTGACAGAGGCAGCTAGATGTGTAACACACACCCAGAGAGAGAGATGGGGGAAGACAGACAGAGAGAGAGAAGACAAACAACAAAATATACAACTCCCCCAAAAGTGTACAACTCCCACCACACACACACACACACACACACCACACACACACACACACACAACCCCCACGACACCACACCCACAATACACACACACACACACACACACACACACACACACACACACACACACACACAGACGCCCGGCAACAAACATAGCTCCCCACTCACTAGGAGAAATGCTCAGCTGCTTGCAGTCGTGCAGGATGTCCGAGCGGATGCTGTCGAACACGGACAGCAGGTCCTCCTGCTCACTGCCCACCACCGGGCCCAGCTCCGTCAGCTGATGCTGCTGATGAAGCATCACAGGCTTCACCTCCTCCTCCAAGCCTGCACCCAGCTCACCCCCAACTCCCATCCAGTCCGAGGGCACGGCCTTGGCCTTGACACCCTCCAGCAGACCGTCGTCATAGAAACTGGGCCTGTCCAGGTCGCAAAGGTCGGACACGTCCAGCACGTCCGCGTCCACCAGTCGCTGGTCCGTGGAGGAAGGGGAGGAGGTGCTGGTGGGGGTTCTCACCTGGCGACTGACGGTGGTGCAGCCGGCAGCAGCGCCCAGGTAGGTAGTGGTGGTGGTGTGCGTGGTGACGTGTGGAGGAGGAGGAGGAGGAGGAGGAGTGGTAGTGGTAGGGAGGGGAAGGGGCAGGACCACTTGGGAGGGCGAGGGTGGGGAGGGTCCCATCAGCTCCTCCAGGAAGCTGGTGGCGCTCATCATGTCCATGTCCAGGAAGCTCTGGATCTGTTGCTCGCTCAGCAGCAGCTGCTGCTGCACGGAGGAGGAGGAGGAGGAGGAGGAGGAGGTCTCCTCGGCCACCGGAAGGGGGGCACCAGCCACAACACCTTCACTGTGCATGGGCTGTGGAGTATGAGGGGGAGGGCAAGGCGAGGAGGCGGAGGACGAGTAGGGCGAGGAGGGAGGGCAGGGAGAGTGGGAGGTGGTGTAGGAGGAGGGGGCTGGGGAGTGACAGGGGGAGAGATAGGGGGAGGGGGAGAGGCGATGCTGGACGTTGTTGTTGTTGTTGTTGCTGGGTACCGTTGTCTGTTGCTGTTGTTGTGTGGTGGTGGTGGTGGTGGTGGTGGTGATGGAGGAGGAGGAGGAGGAGGAGGAGGAAGAGAAGAACTGTGGGATCTCCTGGGCACACAGAAAAGGACAGCCACGTGATTCCACTGTGTCGTGTGTAGTGTGTGTGTGTACTGTAGTGTGTTGAGAGAGAGAGAGAGAGAGAGAGAGAGAGAGAGAGAGAATTGGAATGGTTTATTCACCGTGACAATCAGGCCACAGTCCCGAATTAAGGGGGTATACGTAAACATAATACAACTCAACAAAAACACATAAACAAATAAGCATTAATATAGACAACAAACCGTGCATTGTATCCGTGTAAATACATAGACAACAAAAGTACATTATAAATGAGACTGAGAGAGAGAGAGAGAGAGAGAGAGAGAGAGAGAGAGAGAGAGAGAGAGAGAGAGAGAGAGAGAGAGAGAGAGAGAGAGAGAGAGAGAGAGAGCACTGTGTCGTGTGCAGTGTGTGTGTGTGTGTGTGTGTGTGTGTGTGTGTGTGTGTGTGTGTGTGTGTGTGAGTGTAGTGTCTCAGTGTGTGTGCGTGAGTGTGTCAGTATGTCTACCTGCTGCTGATGCAGACGGTCAAACTCTTCCTCGTCAAAGTCGGACTCCGACGCCTGCATATCCTCTCGGATGATGTTGTACGTGTCGATCACGCTGAATCCTGCAAGCATCATCACCATCACCATCAACATCATAGTTAACATCATCAAACCATCACCATCATCATCATCATCCTCAACTTGACATCATAGTTAACATCATCAAAACATAACCATCATCATCATCAACATCATAGTTACCATCATCAAACCATCAACAATCAACATCCGATCATGATTAACATCAGCAGTTCAAACTCCAAACTCGGTTAATTCCCCGGCGGCCCTCGCATACGCTCTCCTTTTTTTTCTTTTTCTTTTTTTTTTCTTTTCTTGATCTCCTCTTTAATAACAATCTAACAATACAAGTTTATGCCGGGGGTTTTTTCAACAGCCACTGACTCTGAGATGCAACAACCTTCTAGTTTTTCTTGGCAA
>NC_134885.1:30280715-30283215 GCF_041734735.1 Babylonia areolata
AAACCGCCGTGTAATGTCTGTGTCATGCAGATCCCAACAGTCAAGGAACGCGTGTTCCATGGTGAGAGGCAGAGCTGAAACAACAACAACAACACAACCCCAAAAAACAAAAACAACAAAAACAAACAAACAAACAAAAAAACAAGAAAAGAAAAAAAAAAAAAATGAGAGCACTCACCCCCCCCCTTCCCTTACTCCCGCCCTCCCAACCCCCCTCACACACACATACCTTAATCCCTACTTATCCTCTCACAATGTATGATAGTCAGTCAGTGTCCGAGTATAAATTTTGACTATCACTGACTCAGAACTGCAGAGGCGGCTACTAACTGCTGTCTCGACGTGGGTTTTTTTTTTGTGTGTGTGTGTGTGTGGAGGGGGGGGAGGGGGAGGGGAGGGGCAGGGAGTGGGGGAGGAGGGGCGGAGGTGGGGGGGGGGGGGGGAAGGGCTGAAAAGTAATATAATTATACTGTGGAGTGTTTTGTGCCTTTCAATACAAGTTACACCCCCAGTCACTGTCTTGGGCCCAGAAGGGCTTCGGGACAGTTTGGAGTTGGAGTGAGAATAATAAATAAATAACTATCAGCATTCCTTTCCACACCCACCAGTTATCTCCCTTAACCTAACCCCCCACCCCCCCACCCCCCCCGCCGTGCCTCCCCTCCCGTCCCCCCAGCCCCCCCCCGACCGCCCCCCCCACCCCCCCAATCCCCCCGCCCGCCCTCTCAGTCTTTCCCATCCTTTAGTTTTAATATATATATATATATTTTAAATCCATTTTTCTTGGCGCCCTCTTGACTTCCCCCCTCCCCTTTCCCCTCTCACCACCACCCTCACACCACCTCCTCGCCCCCCCCAACCCCCCAGTCCCTTGTTTTCCAGCCACCAGTGGTATGACGTCATAGGAGGTGACGTAGGACTGGGGGTGCGGGTGTGGGTGGGTGGGGGTGGGGTGGGGGAACAACAAACCTAGTTTCGTGTACATGTGTGTCAGAGATTATGACGGCTTTCAGCCGAGCTTTTAGTTCACGTGATTCGCTGTGTTGTGATGTGATGCTTCAGAGTGTGGTGATGGCTGACTCACGGGTTGTTAGTTTGCGTTTGTTTTTTTTAAAAATTTTATGGTTGTTGTTTTTTTTACATTGCTTTGTTTGTTTGTTTGTTTTTTTTGCTGTTGTTTTTGTTGTTTGTTGTTGTTTTCTTAGCGCGTCGACGTGACTGGGGCGGTGTGTGTGTGTGTGTGTGTGTGTGTGTGTGTGTGTGTGTGATCAAGTGTGTGTGTGTGTGTGTGTGTGTGTGTGTGTGTGTGTGTGATCAAGTGTGTGTGTGTGTGTGTGTGTGTGTGTGTGTGTGTGTGTGTGTGTGTGTGTGTGTGTGTGTGTGTGTGTGTGTGTGTGTGTGTGTGTGTGTGTGTGTGTGATGGCATTGCACTATGGAAATCAGAAAAAAATATTTTGTGACAAAAATGTGATAGTACTACAGCAACAACCACTACTACTGCTGCTGCTACTACTATTACTAATGTTAACACTGCTATTATCATCATTAGTATTATTATTATTATTATTATTACCATCATCATCATAATCAGTGAGAGAGATAAAGTGTGTGAGAAAGTGAGTGACACACACACACACACACACACACACACACACACACACACACACACACACACACAGAGAAATCCATCAGAAAATGTAGAATGGGAGGATAGATTTAGCTCTGTAATGGATGAGGTGATAATGTTAAATTATGAAACTATTATTCTAGGTGATTTCAATATAGATTTGCTTAAACCAAAACCAAATTGGCACCACAATTACTCTATGCGTGGTTTAGAACAATTAATTGACAGACCAACACGCATTACTGAAAACACAAATACGTTAATAGATCACATTTACACAACAACAAAACAACCCATTGTGGAGGTATGTGTTCCACCTTGTGGTAGTAGTGATCATTTCCCAGTCTGTCTCATCTGGTTTAAGAATCGTGTTAAATTTCCAAAGGTAGGACATAAAACTATATTTTATAGGAGTTTTAAGAACTTTAAAAATGATGATTTTCTCTCGGATTTAGCAAACTCATCTTTAGATTATGTATATCAGTTAAGAAATCCTGATGAAGCTGTCGAATTTTGGATAAATACATTCTCTTCTGTATATAACAAACATGCACCATTTATTAGGAAAAGAGTTAGACAAGAAACAAAACCACCATGGATAACAAAAGAAATTGACTTTGAAATTCATTATAGAGATTATTTGAAGATGTATGGATCAAATGAACAATATAAGAAACAAAGAAATAAAGTAAACGCCATGAAACGTAAATCGAAATATAATTATTTTCAGAAAATGTTAGGAAATACAAAAGATTCTCGTCTAATTTGGAAAGCCATCAACAAGTTGAATAATAAACATGTAGGGAAAAGACAACAAAACATCACTGATGTAACAGCAGATCAGTTAAATAATCATTTTGCAACCATTGCTGA
>NC_134885.1:30300715-30308215 GCF_041734735.1 Babylonia areolata
GAGAAAGAGGTGGGTGGGGAGAGAAAGAGAGACAGGCAGACAGACAGATAGACAGACAACAACAGACAAACAGACACAGGGTGGCGGGGGGTGGGGGGTGGTTGGGGGGCTGGGGGGGGGAGGGCAGGTAGACGTAGAGACAGAGAAATAAGGAAGAGCAAGGCAAGACGTTTATTTCGTGTGGCCTCTAAGGAACATTGAAACGTTACTGACATACATTCATCTTTTTTTTTTTTTGGTCTTTTTCTTTTTTCTTTCCACATATACAAAACACATAAAGGGCTATGTCAAAAACTTTGAAATAGGACCATTCGATCAAACACTCAAAAAGCACAGTGAAATATAGAACAGGGGCAGGGGCAGCTAAAGAGAGAGAGAGAGAGAGAGAGAGAGAGAGAGAGAGAGAGAGAGAGAGAGAGAGAGAGCAACAAGAACAAGAACAAATTTTATTCCTTAAGGCAGCCACCAGCCCATAGGAAAGAGTCTTTTGCAAAAAAGAGTGTAGTACATCTTTGGTATACGTTTCCTGTCAATTGAGTAGTAACTTGAATAGTTAATAAAGGTCAAATTACACATCTTCAAACCGTTGTCTATGACGAAGAGCATAGAAAAGATATATACTCAACTTTCTTTTTTTTTTCTCCAATAGATCCATGTGTCAATATTTCACTGTAAACTTGGGTAATACCTGGTAAGTACTTGTTTCTGATATAAAGGACACACATGCATAAAGTGATGTTCGGATTCATCAGCTTTACAGACTGTACATAGATAACTGGAATTTCAGTTGAAGCTAGAGAGAGAGAGAGAGAGAGAGAGAGAGAGAGAGAGAGAGAGAGAGAGAGAGAGAGAGAGAGACAGACAGACAGACAGACAGACAGACAGAGCGAGCGAACGAAAGTTTTTTTAACGAGGGAAGTGGAGTAAGCATGCATACGTATACTTTTTTTTTTTATCCAGCCCTGAGGACAAAAGAGAAATGCAGTCAAAACATTCACAAAATAACAAAAAAGGTTTTAGAAAAATTAATACAAACACGACATTCAAATACCCCCAAATATACAGTCAACATTTACAGAATCATAATCATAATACTTTCATTCATGACCAAAAAAAAAAAGTATATAAATATACATGGTTGTAGCGCAAAGTGAGAGAGAGAGAGAGAGACAGAGAGAGAGAGAGAGAGAGAGAGAGAGAGAGAGAGAGAGAAGGAGAGAGAGATGATGGAGGAAGGGAAGAAGGAGGGAGAAAGAGACAGGAACAGAGAGACAGACAGGCAGAAACAGAAACTGAGACAAACTGCATACGTAAAAACAGTCACATGACAGACAGACACACATACACACACACACACACACACACACACACACACACACACACACACACACACACACACACACACACACATCACTATAAAGCGTTGTCCACTGACTGGCACATCGGATTAACTCACTCAGTACGGCCAGTCCTCTCTTCTCCTCTACACAGACCCCTCGGATGTCCAGTGGGTGTCTGAATGACCCAACCTTTAGCTCCCGTCGTCAGAAATGTGGTATTCTTTGTCAACATTCACCTCTTCAGTATAAGAGCCTTCCGCTTGCAATATTTTGATGGTGGTAATTGGGGTGAAACGCTGTTAACGTTGTCTCTTTCGCCGTTCGTATGGAGAGAGTTAACTGTTTTCTTTTCTCCATGAAAAAAACCCAATAACAACCAAATCTGTAAAATGGGATCACCCGCGTGACTGGCAAACCCACTCAAGTACCCCGAGTAACCGCACGGTCTGACCAAATTCTACTACCACCCCGGGTGTCCATGCAGGCTCTGACACACCAGGGTACAGCCAGCCATATAATTGTATTATACAGGGTTCATAGTCATTGGGATGAAACGATAAACCGAGGTCCCGTGTGCAGCATGCACTTAGCGCTCGTAAAAAAAAACAACCAACAACAAAAAACCCCACGGCAACAAAAGGGTTGTTCCTGGCAAAATTCTGTAAAAAAAAAATCCACTTCGACAGGAATTAATAAAACTGCATGCAGGAAAATACACACACACACACACACACACACACACACACACAAATGGTTGGCGCTGTAGTGTAGCGACACGCTCTCCATGGAGAGAGCAACCCGAATTTCACACAAAGATATCTGTTGTGATAAAAAGAAATACAAAATGCAAAATACAAGCAAAATAAAAACTTAAGGACCACCAAGAAACTACCTGGGGTGGGGTTGCATGAGCGAACTTAGCAGCGCAAAGTTTGCTTATCGTTACGAACGTTCCTAACTCCACAGTAAACTGCATAGTATACTTAGGAACATTCTTAGGAACTCTAAGCAAACTTAGCGCTGCAAAGATCACCTCAAGCTATCAGGTTAAGCAACCAAGGCTCTGGTTTAGTTTTCTTCTTGGGGAGTTACGGCCTAGAGGTACCGACCGTGTCCGCCTAGGAAGCGAGAGAATCTGAGCGCACTGGTTCAAACCCCGGCAGAGTCGCCAGTATTTTGTCCCCGAAATCGACACGACAGCGAAAGGATTGTCTCTGGCAAAATGATGTTGAAAAAAACCCACTTTGATGGGAAAAACACCAACAAATATACATTCTACAGCCTACTACCTACGACAACCAAAGGATTGTCTCTGGCAAAATGATGTTGAAAAAAATCCACTTTGATGGGAAAAACACCAACAAATATACATTCTACAGCCTACTACCTACGACAACCAAAGGATTGTCTCTGGCAAAATTATGTTGAAAAAAATCCACTTTGATGGGAAAAACACCAACAAATATACATACTATAGCCTACTACCTACGACAACCAAAGGATTGTCTCTGGCAAAATTATGTTGAAAAAAAACCCACTTTGATGGGAAAAACACCAACAAATATACATTCTACAGCCTACTACCTACGACAACCAAAGGATTGCCTCTGGCAAAATTATGTTGAAAAAAATCCATTTTGATGGGAAAAACACCAACAAATATACATACTATAGCCTACTACCTACGACAACCAAAGGATTGTCTCTGGCAAAATTATGTTGAAAAAAATCCATTTTGATGGGAAAAACACCAACAAATATACATTCTACAGCCTACTACCTACGACAACCAAAGGATTGCCTCTGGCAAAATTATGTTGAAAAAAATCCATTTTGATGGGAAAAACACCAACAAATATACATACTATAGCCTACTACCTACGACAACCAAAGGATTGTCTCTGGCAAAATTATGTTGAAAAAAATCCACTTTGATGGGAAAAAACACCAACAAATATACATTCTACAGCCTACTACCTACGACAACCAAAGGATTGTCTCTGGCAAAATTATGTTGAAAAAAATCCACTTTGATGGGAAAAACACCAACAAATATACATTCTACAGCCTACTACCTACGACAACCAAAGGATTGCCTCTGGCAAAATTATGTTGAAAAAAATCCACTTTGATGGGAAAAACACCAACAAATATACATTCTACAGCCTACTACCTACGACAACCAAAGGATTGTCTCTGGCAAAATTATGTTGAAAAAAATCCACTTTGATGGGAAAAACACCAACAAATATACAAATATACATACTATAGCCTACTACCTACGACAACGAAAGGATTGTCTCTGGCAAAATTATGTTGAAAAAATCCACTTTGATGGGAAAAACACCAACAAATATACAAATATACATACTATAGCCTACTACCTACGACAACGAAAGGATTGTCTCTGGCAAAATTCTGTTGAAAAAAATCCACTTTGATGGGAAAAACACCAACAAATATACAAATATACATACTATAGCCTACTACCTACGACAACGAAAGGATTGTCTCTGGCAAAATTATGTTGAAAAAAATCCACTTTGATGGGAAAAACACCAACAAACAAATATACATTCTACAGCCTACTACCTACGACAACGAAAGGATTGTCCCTGGTAAAATTCTGTTGAAAAAAAAAATCTACTTTGAAAGGAATAAAAACAAATATATCTATACAAGTTTCCAGACAGCGAAACCAATGGCACTCTCTCCCACGGGAGAGCAGTCCTACTTTCACACAGAGAAATCGGTTTTTGCAAAGAGTAATACGATACAGTGTAATACAGCACAAAATTCCTGCTCTACAAGTCACTGGTAGTCTCCATCCTATTATATGGATGTGAGACATGGACACTGATGGCAGAAACAGAATCCAAGCATTCGAAACCAAGTGCTTGAGGAGACTACTACACATTTCCTACAAGGAGCACAAGACCAATGACTATGTGCGGAACCTGGTCAGCAACCTTGTTGGGCCCCTAGAACCACTGCTGGCGACTGTCAAACGACGGAAGATGGCATGGTTTGGTCACGTCATACGACAACCCCTCTCCAAAAGCATCCTGCAAGGGACTGTAGAGGGAGGGCGCAGACGGGGGGCGGCAGAGAAAGAGCTGGTCCGACAACGTCAAGGAATGGACCAAAATGACGATGCCAGATCTCCTCACGACAGCTGCCAACAGAACGGCGTGGCGAGCTATGACATCTTCCTCATGTCCCCACAACGACCCCAGCGGTCGAGGGAATGAGTGAGTGAGTGAGAGTGTAATACAGCACACACACACACACACACACACACACACACACACACACACACACACACACACACACAGACATATCTCTCTCTCTGTCTCTCTCTCCCTCTCTGTCTCTCTGTCATGTTTTTTTTTTCAATTTCGCTCGATGTTACGTAATGGTATTTTGCAGTTTATTTCGTTAAATCCCCGACCCAGTCCCAATTTTGTTCTTTTGGGGACTGGATGAAACCTTACAATATTGTTGAGGATTCTATTACCCTCAGAACTAAAATTCATTCATCCATTCACACTGTCTTTATCCTCTTTTTCAAACGACGCCGACATCATTTATTTTATCATTCTATGCTACGAACATAAATTTGTCACTCGACTGAAACACTTCCTCTAAGGGGTGTCGGGTATGTGTATGTGTGTAGGGAGAGAGAGAGGGGTGGGGGGGGGGGGGGGGAAGGGGCGGAGGGTACAATTTCCTTACGTAAAAAACAAAAAAACAAACAAAAAAAAAGGGGGAGGGGGCGGAAAAAAGAGAGAAAAAAAGAGGAGGAAAAAATTACAGTCAGTCCATTCATGAATTTTCGGTTTCGCGGGAAGTTTCGGTTCGGGTTTCAAGGTGAGCTATTATTCTTTGTGTGGGCGGCGGAAGGAATAGTGGAGGGAGGGGGAAAAAGGTGGGAGGTGTTGAGGTTGGGGTGGGGGGGAGGATGGGGAAAGAAGGGAAGGTGGAAATTACCAAATGGGGGTGGGGGTGGGGGTGAGGATAGAGAAGGGATTGAGAAAAGGAAACAGGGGTGATGGTTAGTTTCATTCGGGTTTAAAGTTACGTCAACACCCGCCTCAGGTCAGTGATAATTTTGGCCGACAGAAGAAGAAGAAGAAGAAGAAGAAGAAGGATCAGTTTCAGTTTCAGTTTCAGTTTCGCGAGGAGGCGTCACTGCGTTCCAAAAAAAAAAAAAAAAAAATGCAGACTTTACCTGTTCTTCTTCTTCTTTTTTTTTCATTTTTTTTTTCAAACATTTGTTTTATTCAGACAAAGGTTTACATACCAAATAAATATTTCACATTAGGAAGGCACAACAATATAGCGTTCCGAACATCAACCATTCCACATCAAGCATCACATCGGCAGAACAGCAAATATCAATTCAAACATTGATCTGTTTGATATCATAACACACAAATTACAATGAAATTGTACTAATGACAGTAAACTATCTGTTCACACATTGCTTCCACTGGTACTGCTAAGCCCAATTCATATCAAAGTAATATAGGTTTAATAATACATTAATACAAATCTTAATCTGGTACCTGTTCTTCTTGTCCTCCTTCTTATACTTCTTATCCTTGATGATGATGATCTTCTACTTCTTCTTCCTCTTCTTCTTCTTCTTCCATCTTCATCATCTTTTTCTTCTTCTTCTTCTTCTCCTTGATCTTCTTTTTCTGCTTCTTGTTCTTTTTTTTTTTCTTTCGTGGGCTGCAGCTGACGCTTAGTATGTTCACTCGTATATAATGTGCGAGAAGGGTTTTTTTTTTTAATAATTTTTTTTTTAACGTCCGCAGCCGTTTTTTTACTCCCTCATGTATATGATATTATTTGGATATATATTTAACGCCTATCCTCGGTCAGAGGACAGACTCCTGAGTGCTTTTTCAAACACGGAGTCTCTTTGCTCAACAGGCTGTGGGCAGCCATTCTCCGTTTTTTTTTGTTTTTTTTTTGTTTGTTTTTTTGGTTGTTGTTTGTTTCTTTTGTTTGTTTGTTTGTTTTTTTGGAGGGGGTGGGGGGTATTTGTATTTGTATTTGTATTTCTTTTTATCACAACAGATTTCTCTGTGTGAAATTCGGGCTGCTCGCCCCAGGGAGAGCGCGTCGCTACACTACAGCGCCACCCATTTTTTTGGGTATTTTTTCCTGCATGCAGTTTTATTTGTTTTTCCTATCGATGTTGATTTTTCTACAGAATTTTGCCAGGAACAACCCTTTTGTTGCCGTGGGTTCTTTTACGTGCGCTAAGTGCATGCTGCACACGGGACCTCGGTTTATCGTCTCATCCGAATGACTAGCGTCCAAACCACCACTCAAGGTCTAGTGGAGGGGGAGAAAATATCGGCGGCTGAACCATGATTCGAACCAGTGCGCTCAGATTCTCTCGCTTTCTAGGCGGACGCGTTACCTCTAGGCCATCACTCCACACTGGAGGTGCACACTGAGCTAAGAATAGATATAGGATCATTGGGATGAGCATGCTGGACACGTTTTTGTTTCTACAACACTCCTGACGCTGACAGGGATTACAGGATCTTTTTTTATCGTGTGCATTTTGATCTGATGATGTTCGTCCTTAGGATTCGAAGATGACTCGAGGATTTCAGATGGAAGATCGGTGGGTGTGAAGGTCATGACTTGCGCTTGACTTGGATTAAAGTGAGGGAGAGTTGCGCAGGTCGTTAGCCTCACTCTCTCGTCCCGACCTGTCTGGACCCAGTGGCAAGACACGGTCAAGACGGCTGGAGATGGGTCAGGATGCAGTGGATGGCCAGCAGTGTTCTGCGTGTATCTCACTGCTCCCTTTTAGTGCTGCTCCATGGCGCATTGCTGAGAATTCAAATTCAATCAATTCAATTCAATTCAAAATACTTTATTATCTGCTTCAACCAAAAACAGAAAATTTTCTTTAGGCTCACTTAAAATAAAATGCCCGTCAGCAAAAAAAACAACAACCGAAAAACAAAACAAACAAACAAAAAAACTGACACACCCTTCACTTAACACCATGCACACATCAATTATTATGTATAAGAAAAAAAAATGTGGGTAAGATACTATTACATTCAGAGTGTAACAACTGTGTGTGTGTTGCGTGTGTGTCCGTGCGCGTGCATGCATCGTTTTGTGA
>NC_134885.1:30313215-30320715 GCF_041734735.1 Babylonia areolata
AAAAATGTTATCTTAGATTTCTGTGAATACCCGTTGCTATGGAAACAAATCGAAATGGCCGCCAAACAATGTATCAAAGAAATCGGGTTTGTGGTCCATGTGGTGCATACAAACATTTTGTGTTATGTGGATTTTATACACAATGACATTATCTTCATTTTCACGTGAGATTGTGTTGATTATTCAGTTATTGTACTTTTTATGAATTTTTGAAATTTTGGGTATTGCGAAATCCTCAAAATTTACAATGGGTAAAAAGATTGGAATTAAAATGAATTAAAACCCAGTGAATATTTTATACATACTCATGAAAAAGAAACCTCAATAACATGTTATAAAACAATCATGCAAAGTCTCATGGTTGTAGGTTTACTCATCATACAACCGTAAAAGACTACGACGGTACCTTATTAACCTTTTAACTTTCAACCTTCTTGAATGTCAGCTTTCTAGGATGTGAGGTAGGCATTGAAGAAGCGATGTGGTCAGTTGGTTAACTATGTATTCCCGTTTTTGTTCATTCAAGCTATGAATCCAAATTTTCATTAAAAAAAAAAAAAAAAAATCTTTTTGGAGCTCTCAGTATCAGAGCCGGTAGAGTGTTGGATGTTCAATCTGAGGGTCCTGTGTTCGAATCTTGGTTGATGCGCGGCGCCTGGTGGGTTAATAAATAAAGGTGGAGATCTTTTCCCATCTTCCAGGTCAACACACACACACACACACACACACACACACACACACACACACACACACACACACACACACACACACACACACACACTACCGTCTAAAAAACACTTATAGTGAATTGACGTTAAACTGAAGAAAAAAACACACACACTACCTTACATTACACATTACACACACACAGTACACTACACTACACTACACTACACTACACACACACACACACACACACACACACACACACACACAAACACACCACTACATTACACTACACTATCCACACACACACACACACACACACATACATTCACAAGATATGCCTCAATGAACCCCCCCCCCCCCCCCCCCCCCCCCCCCCCCCCCCCCCCCCCGTCCCCGCCTCCCTGTGTACACGCACGACGCGGATGATCAAAAACGCACAGTAGAGGTCCCGCAAGTCATGTCAACGTTCTGACGGGCGCAATAGGCGAGTGGTTAAAGCGTTGGACTTTCAATCTGAGGGTCCCGGGTTCGATTCACGGTGACGGCGCCTGGTGGGTAAAGGGTGGAGATTTTTACGATCTCCCAGGTCAGCACATGTGCAGACCTGCTAGTGCCTGAACCCCCTTCGTGTTTATATGCAAGCAGAAGATCAAATGCGCACGTTAAAGATCCTGTAATCCATGTCAGCGTTCGGTGGGTTATGGAAACAAGAACATACCCCGCATGCACACCCCCGAAAACGGAGTATGGCTGCCTACATGGCGGGGTAAAAACGGTCATACACGTAAAAGCCCACTCGTGTGCATACGAGTGAACGCAGAAGAAGAAGAAGACCCCCCCCCCCCCACACACACACAAACGCACAGTAGAGGTCCCGCAAGTCATGTCAGCGTTCGGTGGGCTGTGGAAATAGGAACATACTCAGCATGCACACCCCTTGAAAACAGACTTATGAAGCCCGCATGGCGGCATAAAACAAACAAACAAACATAATAAACACAACAACAAACGGTCATAAACATAAAAGCCCACTCGTACAGAAGAAGAAGGAGGAGGAGAAGACGAAGAAGAAGTGTTCAAAAACAAGAAAAAGAAGAAGAACAAGAACACGAACAAGAATGATCTCGAAGTATTCGTGGCGATTTGTTTGACTCATGTGTATTAACAATGTGAGTAACAACCCTGTTTCTGTTGTCTGTGTGCCTGTTTCTAAGTGTTATTATTATTATTATTATTATTATCATCATCATCATCATCATTCTTACTCTGATTCTTATTGTCTACGTGCCCTTTCTAAGTGTTATTGATGGAGTCTCCCGTCGGACCAACGGATGAGTAGGCAGGCAGGTTTATCTGTCGGTGTGTGTCCTCATAATGATGGGAGAAGAGGCCAATTCTGGATGCGCACCACTTCCCCACAGGTGTTGCAAAGGGAAAACGTCTCCAGAAGTTGAGCCCTGCTTCCTTCGCTCACGCTTCTCCTTATTAATGGTCAGCGTTTTCTTGTTTTCAAACGTCTTTATGCCACAAGAGCACAGGATCCTACAGCGAGTGTTATTGTAATCATCATTATTATCATTAGTTTCATTACTGTCATTATTTTTCATTTTTATCTTTATGTCTTTTTTATGTTCACAGTCCTCACTTTTACAGGTTGAATGACAGGACAGTTCTGAATGGCGCGAGCAGTTTTAACAAAATAACATACCGAGCTGACCTAAGCAGGCGTGTCAGTGTCAGTAAGTGTAAGACGTGTGACGGGGAGAAAGAAAGGCCAAGGAAGGAAGGAAGGAGTGTTCCGCACCGTCTTAACATTCCAAACATTCCCCTCCCCTCTCTCTTCTCTCTCCCCTCCACTGTTTCTTCAAACGTCTCCTCCCCTCCCCCCCCCAATCCTCCCACCCCACCTACCCCCATCCCCAAAATCTCTCCAACTGGCCCACTGACGTAGAGTCGAATACATTTTTTTTTTTTGCGACCGCCTCAAAACACCAAAACAATAGAATGATTATTGCCGCCCTCCGCCCCCCCCCCCTCCCCGGTTGTCTCAAAACACAAACACCTAGTGGAGTGATGGCCTAGAGGTAACGCGTCCGCCTAGGAAGCGAGAGAATCTGAGCGCGCTGGTTCGAATCACGGCTCAGCCGCCGATATTTTCTCCCCCTCCACTAGACCTTGAGTGGTGGTCTGGACGCTAGTCATTCGGATGAGACGATAAACCGAGGTCCCGTGTGCAGCATGCACTTAGCGCACGTAAAAGAACCCACGGCAACAAAAGGGTTGTTCCTGGCAAAATTCTGTAGAAAAATCCACATCGATAGGAAAAACAAATAATACTGCACGCATGAAAAAATACCCCCCCCCAAAAAAAAATGGGTGGGGCTGTAGTGTAGCGACGCGCTCTCCCTCGGGAGAGCAGCCCGAATTTCACACAGAGAAATCTGCTGTGATAAAAAGAAATACAAATACATATACAAAATACAAATACTGTCGTCTCCTCCCCCCTTCCCCCCCCCCCCCGATCTACACACACACACACACTTCCTGTAGCCCCTCATCTGACTCTCCCCTCCCCTCCCCTCCCCTCCCCTCCCCAACCCACCTCCACTGTCTCCTCCAACCACCATCCTATACCCCCATCCCAAAAATTTTATCTCTTCTTCTTCTTCTCCTCCTCCTCTTCTTCTTTGCGTTCGACAGCTACGCAGTCAGGGTCGAAGTCCGAGGGATGCCACAAACTCGGACGTCCGGTGAAGATCGGCTGCCGTCCCCCAGAGCTTGGTGTTGAGGTCAGCACCCCCAGGCCAGGACTGCTGCCGCATCTTCTCATACAGGGGGCAGTCTTGGAGAATATGGGATGGGGTCTGGTCAGCCTGGCCGCAATCACATAGGGATGTGGCTGCCACTCCAATCCTCTTCAAGTGTGCTCGAAGGCCGCAGTGTCCTGTGCGAAGGCAGTAGATGGTAGTCTGGTGTCTTCTCTCCAGTGTCCTGATGGGATCTTGGTGTGCCTGGTAGCCTCCGTTCAGGGTGACCCAGCCTCTTCGGAATCTGCTGCGGAGGAGAGTTTTTGTTTCCTCATATGTGGCAGGAATGGTTGGCTGTGTGAGCTGGCTTCCTTCCTTAGCGAGGTGGTCTGCACGCTCGTTGCCTGGGAGGCCTACATGTGCAGGCACCCACTGGAGGGTCGCTGGGGCTGTTTGGGTAAGGGTTGTGAGGGAGGCCTTAAGGGACTGGATAAGTGGACCAGGATCAGGGGAGTCAAGGGCCTGGAGTGTGGACCTGTAGCCCCTCATCTGACTCTCCACTCTCCTCCCCTCCCCTCCCCTCCCCAACCCACCTCCACTGTCTCCTCCAACCACCATCCTATACCCCCATCCCAAATATTTTATCTAAATGGCCCGCGTGACGTTAAGTCGACCAGACCCTTTGCCGTCTCAAAACGCCAAAATTACGACAGGAATAATTATCACTGTCTCTTCCCCCCCCCCCCTCCCCCCCCCGACCCCGTCCCCCACCTTCCCTATGGCCCCTCATCTGACTCTACCCTCCCTTCCCCTCCCCTCTCCCACCCACCTCCACTGTCTCCTACCACACCATCCTCTCACCTACCCAAATCTATAAAAATGATCTACTGAAGTTAAGTCGACCACACTTTTGTTGCTGTTGTTTTTGTTGTTGTTGTTGTTTTGCGGCCCGTCTCAAAACACCCAAACAATAGAATAATTATCACTGTCATTTATCCACCCCCCTCCCCCCCTACCCCCACTTCCCTGTAGCGTCTCACCTGACTCTACCCTCCTGCCCCCCCCCCCTCCTCCCCTCTCCCACCCAACTCCACCACACACACCATCCTGTGCCATCTACCCCACACCATCCCCAAATCTCTAAAAATGACCCACCGTTGTCCCTTACCCAAACAGCCCCAACGACCCTCCAGTGGGTGCCCGCACATGTAGGCCTCCCAGGAAGGAAGCCAGCTCACACAGCCAACCGTTCCTGCCACGTATGAGGAAGCAAAACTCTCCTCCGCAGCAGATTCCGAAGAGGCTGGGTCACCCTGAACGGAGGCTACCAGGCACACCAGGATCCCATCAGGACACTGGAGAGGAGACACCAGACTACCATCTATCGCCTTCGCACATAACACTGCGGCCTCCGAGCACACCTGAAGAGGATTGGAGTGGCAGCCACATCCCTATGTGATTGCGGCCAGGCTGACCAGACCCCATCCCATATTCTCCAAGACTTCCCCCTGTATGAGAAGAGCGGCAGCAGTCCTGGCCTAGGGGTGCTGACCTCAACACCAAGCTCTGGGGGACGGTAGCCGATCTTCGCCGGACGTCCGAGTTCGTGGCATCCCTCGGACTTCGACCCTGACTGCGTAGCTGTCGAACGCAAAAGAAAGAAAGAAAGACCCACCGTTGTGAAGTGGACCACACGTTTTTTTGTTTGTTTGTTTGGTTTACGGCCATCTCAAAACATCAAAAAACAGTAGAATAATGAAAAACCACCGAGGCAACCATGTGTTTGTTCTGTATTGTCCATGTGTTCTGTGTGGCTTGTTCAGGATTAAAGAGGCTATGCCAGTCTTGAATAAAAGCTAATTAATTTTTGTGTTTGCACATTTCTTCTGTCTTTGCTGCTGTGTGCACATGTCAAATGATCGGTATAAGGACAGGCCTGGTGCTTCCCTTTTTGAGGAAGTGTCTGGGTTTGTTCCAATGTACCTTTCATATACCTGTGTGCAAGCTGAATCGGTAACGTAAGCAACACTGACCTGAAGTTGTGTACCTTGTGAATGGAGAGAGTTACCACTCTTTACTATTTGTTGATAGAATGATTATTACCACCACCCCACTTCCCAAAGGCCCCTCCCCCCCCCTCTCCCACCCACCTCCACTGTCTCCTTCCACACCATTCTCCTATCCCCCCCCCCACCCCCTCACCTCCCTCCATCCCCAAAGTTCTCTAAGTGGCCCACTGACGTCAATTCGAACACGCTCTTTGCTTTGCTGTCTCAAAACACCAAAATAATAGAATAATCATTGTTGTCGCCACCCCCCCCCCTCCTCCCTGTCCCCCTTCCAACACTTTCCAATAGCCCCTCATCTGACTCTCCCCTTCCCTCCCCTCCCCCACCTACCTCCACTGTCTCCTCCCACCACCACCACCCTCCCACCTACCCCCACCCCGAAATCTCTAAATGGCCCAAGTGACTTAAGTCGACCATACTCTTTACCGTCTCATAAATAACACACACACACAAAAGGAATAATTAATACTGTCGTTTCCACTCCTTTCCCTGTAGTCCCTCCCCCCTCCCTTCCCCTCCCCCACCCACCTCCCCTGTCTCCTCCCACCACCACCACCACCACCCTCCACCCTCTCACCTACCCTCACGTCTCTAAAAAAATCCCCAAGTCTCTAAAATGGCCCACGTTAAAGTCGACCATACTCTTTCCTCAGAAACAGCCAAAACAACAGAATGATAATTAGTTCTGTCGTTTCCCTCTCTCTCTCTCTCTCTCTCTCTCTCTCTATTCCTTCGGCTCTTCATCTGACTCTACCCTCCCCTCCTCCGCTCCACCCACCCTCCCCCACGTCCACTGTCTCCTCCCACACCATCTTCCCACCTACCCCCCCCCCTCCCCGTCCCTCCCCCCGCCCCCCACCACACCCCATTTTTTTTTTTTTAAATCTAAATGGCCTACTGAGGTTTATGTGTATTTGACTGTGCTTTCATAAATGTGAAACTGCGTGTTTGGTGCATATCTGTTAATGCATATGTGTGTGTATGTGTGAATGTGTGTCTGCATTTTTTTGTTTTTACATTTATTTGCTTATTTATCATCATTGTTGTCTCTTATTAATTAATTAATTAATTAATTAATTTATTTATTTATTTATTTATTTTATCTATTCATTCATTTATTTTATTTTTATTTTTATTATTATCATCATTATTTATTATTATTATTATTATTATTGTTTATTTATTTATTTGTTTATTCTATTTTTATTATTATTTATTTATTTTTTTTTTTTTGTACGCTTATAGTTGACTTCATCAAGTTTTTGCGCCTTATACATATTATTACTATTAGTAGTAGTTCTTTTTTTTATGTATTTATCTATTATTTATTTACTTTTTTTTTCAAGGCCTGACTAAGCGCGTTGGGTTACGCTGCTGGTCAGGCATCTGCTTGGCAGATGTGGTGTAGCGTATATGGATTTGTCCGAACGCAGTGACCCCTCCTTGAGCTACTGAAACTGAAACTGAGGTGAAGTCGACCACATTTTTTGTTTTTGTTTTGCGGCATGTCTCAAAACACCAAAACAATGGAATAATCATTACTGTCATCATGAAGTCGACCACACTCTTTGCCGTCTCAAAACACCATAACAATAGAATAATAATCATTACTGCCTAAGAAGCGAGAGAATCTGAGCGCACTGGTTCGCTTCACGGCTCAGCCGACGATATTTTCTCCCCCCCCCCCACCCCCCACTAGCCCTTGAGTGGTGGTCTGGACGCTAGTCATTCGGATGAGACGATAAACCGAGGTCCCGCGTGCAGCATGTACTTAGTGCACGTAAAAGAACCCACAGCAACAAAAGGGTTGTTCCTGGCAAAATTCTGTAGAAAAATCCACTTCGATAAGAAAAACAAATAAAAACTGCACGCAGGAAGAAAAAAAAAAAAGGTGGGGCTGTAGTGTAGCGACGCGCTCTCCGTGGTAGGGAGAGCAGCCCGAATTTCACACAGAGAAATCTCTTGTGATAAAAAGAGAAATTCAAGTACCAATCATGAAGTCGACCACACTCTTT
>NC_134885.1:30330715-30345715 GCF_041734735.1 Babylonia areolata
TCTCTCTCTCTCTCTCACTACCACTCTCTCTTCTTACATTTACTAATGTGCTGCAGCGCCCTGACTTTCGCTGTGTATGCAAAAAAGGCGCGCGCGCACAAACACACACACACACACACGCACGCACGCACACACATAAACACAGAAAATGTCAGACAGACAGACAGACAGACAGACACACACACACACACACACACACACACACACACGTGTGTGTATATACATCACTATTATATATTCAGGGAAGTAGTCTTACCATAAACAAAACGCATTGTTTATTTGTTTATTCCTTCATTTATTTAATTATGTATCCATTGCTATGTTTATGCATTTTTTTCCCCTCCTCAAGCGCCTGACTAAGCGCGTTGGGTTACACTGCTGGTCAGGCATCTGCTTAGCAGCTGCGGTGTAGTGTACACATATGGATTTGTCCGAACGTACTACAATACACAATACAATACACAAACTTTATTGTCTATACTTTGGTACAGAGATTTTCTTTTTTGGCAGCAGCACATGTCCAACATAAGAAGAAAACAACAAACAAATAAAATGAATAGAAAATAAAAAATAAAAAGATAAATTAAATGGCACAAGTGGAAATATACAGATTACTGAAATTTACGTGCCTCTCCATTTCAGTCAGCCAAACCGCATTGCACATCTACCCCCCCCCCACACACACACACACACCACGCACACACACACCACGCGCACACATACGCACACATACACTCTCTCTCATCCCCTCTCTCTCTAGTAACGCCTCCTTGAGAAACTGAACCTGAAGCTAAAGACCCGTTGGCAAAATGTTGGTCCAAACAGTAGTCTCTAGTCTTTAAGCTGTTTTCACTGCGGGAACCCTGTTGTAGCCAAAATGCTGGTCCGAACAGTAGTCTCTAGTCTTTAAGCTGTTTTCTCTGCGGGAACCCTGTTGTAGCCAAAATGCTGGTCCGAACAGTAGTCTCTAGTCTTTAAGCTGTTTTCACTGCGGGAACCCTGTTGTAGCCAAAATGCTGGTCCGAACAGTAGTCTCTAGTCTTTAAGCCGTTTTTAAGCGCGTTGGGTTACGCTGCTGGTCAGGCATCTGCTTGGCAGATGTGGTGTAGCGTATATGGTTTTGTCCGAACGCAGCGACGCCTCCTTGAGCTACTGAAACTGAAACTGAAACTAAGCTGTTTTCACTGCGGGAACCCTGTTTGTTGGCAAAATATTGGTCCGAACAGTAGTCTCTAGTCTTTAAGCTGTTTTCACTGCGGGAACCCTGTTGTAGCCAAAATGCTGGTCCGAACAGTAGTCTCTAGTCTTTAAGCTGTTTTCTCTGCGGGAACCCTGTTGTAGCCAAAATGCTGGTCCGAACAGTAGTCTCTAGTCTTTAAGCTGTTTTCTCTGCGGGAACCCTGTTGTAGCCAAAATGCTGGTCCGAACAGTAGTCTCTAGTCTTTAAGCTGTTTTCACTGCGGGAACCCTGTTGTTGGCAAAATGCTGGTCCAAACAGTAGTCTCTAGTCTTTAAGCTGTTTTCTCTGCGGGAACCCTGTTGTAGCCAAAATGCTGGTCCGAACAGAAGTCTCTTGTGTTTAAGCTGTTTTCTCTGCGGGAACCCTGTTGTAGCCAAAATGTTGGTCTAAACTGTAGTCTATAGTCTTTAAGCTGTTTTATCTGCGGGAATCTTGTTGTTGCCTAGGGAACTTTGTTAGTCAGGGGTTTTGTGAGTTTGTTGTTCGCTGCGAAGGTAGGTCCAGTGACGCCTCCTTGAGCAACTGAACTGAATTGAACCGTAGCGCAGAGCTGAGTTTCACGACCTGTCGGCAATGAGCCCTTAGGGTCAAGTTGTTCGTGGCTGTGTGGTCTTATCCATGGGGGGTGATGTGGTCAAGGCGTTGGTCCTGTGGTCCTGTGGGGGAGGGTGTAGTGGTCCTGGTTGCCGGTCCGAGGGGTGGGGTCCTCGCTGTGTCCTAGCCGCTGGCGATGTCTGTGGTCCGTGCTGCGTCCTGGCTGTGCTCGGGTGGTGGGGTTCTGGTTGTCGGTCAGAGGCTGGTCCTCGCGATGTCCTGGTTGTTGTGGTGTGTGTGTGTGTGTGGGGGGGGGGGGGGCAGTCCTGGCTGGCAGTTCGAGGGGTGTCCTCGCTGGCTCCTGGCTCCTCTTCGGGGTGGTGATCCGTTCGGGTTGGTTCCTGGTCATCCATCGGTGTGAACTGAACCGGCATGGGTAGGAATATATTACTAGCGCAGACCTCGGGAGAAAGGCGACCCGGACCCGTCCACTCTTCGGTGCAGTGACAGCCATACCACACACGAAGCGAGACGTGGCGCCGCCGAGAAAGGAAATCCACAGGGGCGCTGCCCCCAGACCATCAACGCGAGTGAGTTCTCTTCTTCTTCTTGTAGTTGTATTTCTTTTTATCACAACAGATTTCTCTGTGTGAAATTCGCGCTGTTCTCCCCCCCCAGGGAGAGCGCGTCGCTATACCACAGCGCCACCCTTTTTTTTTTTTTTTTTTTTTTTTTTTCCTGCGTGCACTTTTATTTGTTTTTCCTATCGAAGTGGATTTTTCTGGGTGCGGGTCACTACCGCGAGCGTCACTACCGCGTGTAACACTGCCGCGTGTAACACTAACGCGAGTGTAACCCTACCGCGAGTGACACTTCCGCGAGTAACATTTCCGCGTGTGCAACAGTAACGCGAGTGTAACCCTACCGCGAGTAACTCTTCCGCGAGTAACACTTCCGCGAGTAACACTTTCGCGCGTGCAGATCGACTTGGTTCCTGTCTCGAACTGACCAAAACTGGAGAGAAAAACGTGGAGGGGCCCGCGTGGGATTTGGGTCCCGTCTTCTCCCACGGCGGAATCTTCCAACATAATTGTCCTCAAAGTAGTGTACAGCTGAAAGAACAGTTGTGGTGCTACTTTGAACGTGCCGTCGGCCATACAGTTAGAGTTTGCAGTCATAAACCGCAACATTTCGTCGGTTCCGAAGAGGATAATGCGTTTCAACCGGTTTTCTTCTTCTTCAACATCATTATCAGCGTCACCTGTATCATGCAATAGAAACCTAACTTGAGTGCCTCCAACTAGAACGTCTCTGAATTGTTCCGGAATTTCGAAGTCTTCCAAATTTCGTGGCAGAGGGGGAAAGGCATCATCTGTTTTCCGTTTTCTCTGAATTGTTCGCCTGAGTGATGATCTCTGTGGCAAATTGGTCAGCGTCTCATCAGTCAAATTTGCCATCATTTCACCAATTAACCTTCGAGGTGGTGCATCGGTAGCAGCGGCTCTTTCTTTCATCTCAGCAACACTTTTCTGCTTCTGGACGTCAGCTGGGTTGGCAGGGTGGTTGTGGTCATATTTTACATTGAGGACCGCACCACTGCGGTAGTCAAGCGGTGTGCTGATTCTCCCTTTACATGTGTCCTGTACGCAGCGCCAGTTGACCGTTGTTTTATTTATACGGTCTCGACGGTAAATATACCAGTTGTAGAGGATCTTGTCATTGGAGTAACGAGACTTTATTACCTCCATGGCCAACGTTTGAAGCAAAGTGCGTGTTCGACAGAAGAACACTGTCCTTGAACACTAACTCAACGCTTGTTGTGCTAACCAAAAGAACTTACACTCTCTCTTGTGGCCGCTCAAACTCACTTGAGTGAACTTCCACTCTCTCTTTGCGGTAGTGACCAGCACCTGTTTGAAACAAAGTGCGCGACAATGCTGCACGCGCGGAAGTGTTACACGCAGTAGTCTTACACGCGGTAGTGTTAAACGTGCGACAACGGTGCACGCGCGGAAGTGTTACTCGCGGAAGTGATACTCGCGGTAGGGTTACACTCGCGTTAGTGTTGCACGCGGTAGTGTTACTCGCGGTAATGTCGCTCGCGGTAGTGTCGCACAACCGATTTTTCTACAGAATTTTGCCACTGAGGAACAACCCTTTTGTTGCCGTGGGTTCTTTTACGTGCGCTAAGTGCATGCTGCACACGGGACCTCGGTTTATCGTCTCATTCAAATGACTAAGCGTCCTGACCACCACTCAAGGTCTAGTGGAGGGGGGGGAGAAAATATCGGCGGCTGAGCCGTGATTCGAACCAGCGCTCTCAGATTCTCTCGCTTCCTGGGCGGACGCGTTACCTCTAGGCCACCATACCACTTCCTCTTCGATCGTGGAGTCCCACGTTCACTCGTATGTACACGGGTGGGCTTTTAGGCGTATGACCGTTTTTACCCCGCCATGGCGGCAGCTATACTCCGTTTTCGGGGGTGTGCATGCTGGGTATGTTCTTGTTTCCATAACCCACCTAACACTGACATGGATTACAGGATCTTCAACGTGCGTATTTGATCTTCTGCTTGTGCATACACACAAAGGGGGTTCAGGCACAAGCAGGTCTGGACATTATGTTGACCTGGGAGGTCAGAAAAATCTCCACCCTTAAACCACTAGGCGCCGTTACCGAGATTCGAACCCGGGACCCTCAGATTAAAAGCCCAATGCTTTAACCACTCAGCTATTGCACCCGTCCGACCGAGTTCGAACATCCTGGGGAGAGGCTTTGGCAAACGTTGGCCATCCTACTGACCGTTGGCAGCCCTCGACCAGCCCAACAAGAGTCTCTTTGGCCGCAGTTGCCTCAGTCTCTTCCCGGCTCGAAGCGTCGTTCCCCAGCCGCGCCGAGTGGGGACTCAGTGTGCTGGTGCTGGTGACATCCACGGGTGTCACACGATCTTCAGGACCTACGCCTCGACCACACCACCCTTGACGGAAAAGACCACAGCCACAAACAACTTGACCTTAAGGGCGGAATGCCAATAGGTCGTAAAACTCACCCCTACCCGATTGTCTGTCGACAAGACTGAGATCCTTGTTTGTCCCCGCTGTTAGCCGCCTGTTCATCTTAAAGCCGTCCCCTCTTTTTGTCTGCTCTGTTGGTGTCCAGTTCACTGCTTGGGGTGCTGCTGTTCTTCTTCTTGTTGTGGGGAGCCTGAGAACATGTCCCAGCCAGCGGAGACGCCGTGTTTGGAAAAATTAATGATGGTTGACACTCATAACTTTTACAGGGCCACCTATCGTGTTTTTCGCTCAATATACTTGACAAAACACAGTATATCGCCGTATTGGCAAGTCATCCGTGACTGCTAGCTTTTTTTGTTGGGAAATCACACAGGTGAGCAGGCGTTGGTGAGCGTCGGTCTTTGCTGAAATGGATGGGGCGATCCCTTTGAAAGCGGACTAGGGTCTTAGGTTGGAGACTTTACAACGATCGGGATGGTTTTTTTTTTCTTTCTGCCCCTACCGCCTCCACCACCATCCCCGCCTCCTCTTCCCTGCCCCGCCGCCTTTAACCCTTTCAACGCCAGTCAATTTAGATTGCAAAATTCCCTTGTGCTACAAACACAGAAAATATGGAGTCAAGGAATAGCTGGAGATTCCCCCGGTAATATGTACAAAATATGGTCCATCCTACCACAGAACATAAAGAGCAGTAGGTTCATGGATAACAGACCCATGATCTTGTCGCCTTTCAGTGACATGGGTCCTCAACCAAGCTGCTGCATAAATGCGAGTTTGGCAGTGAAAGGGTTAAATCCAACACTGTATCTTGAACTGCTTGTGGTCTTTATTAAAAAAAAATCAAAAAAATCATCATATATTTTTTTTCTCCTCCTCGCCTCTTTCATTCCTTCA
The DNA here is from genome assembly GCF_041734735.1 of Babylonia areolata. NCBI lineage: Eukaryota > Metazoa > Mollusca > Gastropoda > Neogastropoda > Buccinidae > Babylonia > Babylonia areolata. Next base: position 30,336,399 of record NC_134885.1, read on the forward strand.
TTGTTTGGTAGGCTTTAAACGTGCCTTCGCAGCTTCTGACAAAACAAAAAGATGGCATGTCAAATTTTTCTCATGCATTTTAAAGCGGCTAACACCTATCAGTCGGCTTATTTCAACACCCTTTGGTGAGAAGTCATTGTCGTCATGACAGTTTCGGGCCGCGTATTTGGTTTGATTTGATTTTCATCCACTTTCTCCGCTCCTCTTGTCTCTGTCTCTCTTGTCTCTGTCTCTCTCTGTGTCTCCCCACCCCTGCAACCCCTGCTGCACCCACCTTCTCCTCTGTGTGTGTGTGCGTGTGTGTGTGTGTGTGTGTGTGTGTGTGTGTGTGCATGTGTGTCTGGGTGGGTGGGGATGGAAAGAGACAGTGACTGATCTGACCACACTGTGCATGATAACAAGACATGATAACAACACTGCACTGCTCTATCCGGGGTCAGACTGACAGGATTCTTTTCTCTTCCTCTTCTCTCCTTTTCTTTTTAACTCTCTCCATACGAACGGCGAAAGAGACGACGTTAACAGCGTTTCACCCCAATTACCATCATCAAAATATTACAAGCGGAAGGCTCTTACACTGAAGAGGTGAATGTTGACAAAGAATACCACAATTCTGACGACGGAAGCTAAAGGTTGGGTCATAGAGACACCCACTGGACATCCGAGGAGTCTGTGTAGAGGAGAAGAGAGGACTGGCCGTACTGAGTGAGTTAAAAGAACGTTTTTCTTTTCTTTTTTCTTTTTTTTTGTTTGTTGTTGTTTTCTTTGTCAATGTCAGTGTGTTTGAATTTCAAGGGGTTTCATTGCTATAATAAGGTTTGGGAAGTGTATCTTTTAATTACGAACAGAGAAAGAAAGCTACGAAGCAAACGAAAAAAAGGTTTAAGAAGAGACTGGTGTGTGCATCAATCATAAACACCGCTGCAGTCTTCTTCTTCTTCTTCTTCTGCATTCGTGGGCTGCAACTCCCACGTTCACTCGCATGTACACGAGTGGGCTTTTACGTGCATGACCGTTTTTACCCCGCCATGTAGGCAGTCATACTCCGCTTTCGGGGGTGTGCATGCTGGGTATGTTCTTGCTTCCATAACCCACCGAACGCTGACATGGATTACAGGATCTTTAACGTGCGTATTTGATCTTCTGCATGCGTTTACACACGAAGGGGGTTCAAGCACTAGCAGGTCTGCACATATGTTGACCTGGGAGATCGTAAAAATCTCCACCCTTTACCCACCAGGCGCCGTCACCGTGATTCGAACCCAGGTCCCTCAGATTGAAAGTCCAACGCTTTAACCACTCGGCTATTGCGCCCGTCACCGCTGCAGTCAACTAGCGGTCTATCTGCCAGACAGATTTCTCATGTTCAATCCTGATGATATTTCTCAAAGAGGAGCTGTGTCAGAATCGGGTAGGCGTTAGACTTCTGATGCAGTGTTCACCAGAGATCAGGGTTCGAGGCCCAGATTCGGCATGGTGTTGTGTCCTTAGGATAGGCACTTTACTCCGATTTCCTCTGTCCTCTTTGTCTGCGGCTTCTTCTGACTGTCCCTTGTGTCTAAGTCATGTTCCCCCCCCCCAGCCCCCCCTCCCAAAAAACCCCGGAGTATTTAAAGAAAGGGTAGTTGCATGCAGATGGCAGGAATGGGATTTTCACGTTAGTAATAGCGAGAGATTTAATGTTTACAGAACATTCTGCATCGTACCAGATGTCAAAACGTATTTACTTTTAAACATAGATCGACACTTAAAGTATTCAATGGCAAGATTCAGGCTTGGTATTTCTGAAATTGCAGTACATTATTAACGGCGATAAAAGATTACATAACGCAACTGATCTGACGTGCAAACTTTGCAACAAGGAGGAAGAAAATGAAATACATTTCGTCCTAACTTGTCCTGTCCTGCATGACTTAAGAACAAGGTAATATATCATCCAAATTCTGTAAAATTTCCCAGTCAGCATAGATTAGCATTACTCATGGCTTCTCGGCATGAACAGACCATTCGCAATTTGTCAATCTATTTGTTTTAAAGCATTCAGACTGTGATCAACTCTGATGTCTTAGAATATCGAAGTTTGCTCTTAATGATATGACCGCTTATTTCTTGTTTGTTTTTCGTACATGGTCATGTGTATGTACGTACCCCTTCATGAGGGGCAATGGTCTATACATGAATAAATTATCCGTATCCGTATCCATGTATCATTCTCTACCTAGTCTTTCCTCCCTCTAACCCCTCCCTCCTTCCGTCCCTCTTTCCTCCTCCCTCCACCCTCTCCCTCACGCCGCCACCCTCATACCCCACCCCCCTTCCCTTCCCGTCTCCTCCCCCCCCCACCCCCCCACCCCCCAGCGTTGGTATCCAAGGCAGAGTGAACAAAATAAAACAAAGCGAACGACTGCAGGTGTTTTTTTAATTATTTTTTTTTTTTTTTTATAGTATCCTGGCCTCACCTCATTTCCATCCGGTATTTTTTTTTCTCTGTCTCTCTCTCTCTCTGTCTCTCTCCGTCTTTCTCTGTATTTCTGTCTCTCTCTCTGTGTGTCTCTGTCTGTGTTTCTGTCTCTCTCTCTCTCTGTCTCTCTCTCTCTCTGCCTCTCTGTCTGTGTCTCCCTCTCTCTGTCTCTCTCTGTGTTTCTCTCTCTCTCTGTCTCACTCTTTCTGTCTCTCTGTTTCTCTCTGTTTCTCTCTGTTTCTCTGTATCTGTGTGTGTGTGTGTGTGTGTGTGTGTGTGTGTGTGTGTGTGAATTAAAACGTTTTTTTTTTATTACTTTGACTTTAACTTCTCTTTCTCGCTCAGACATTCTAGTCTGTCTCTCTCCCTCCTTCCTTTCTCCTCTCTCTCTCTCTCTCTCTCTCTCTCTCTCTCTCTATATATATATATATATATATATATATATATATATATCTGTGTATGTGTGTGTGGGGTTTTTTCTTGGGGTTTGTGTGTCTGTGTGTGTGTGTGTCTGTGTGTCTGTGTGTCTCTGTCTGTGTGTGTCTGTGTGTACTCGCGATATACAAAATCATAAACTTGATGGTAGCTCTATAACCACGGAACGATTAAACAAAACAAAACAAAACAAAACAACAACAGCAGCAGTAACAACAACAACAACAACAACAACAACAACAGAACCAACTAAAACACAAACTTCCTTTCAAAATTCGTGCCGTGGAGACTGAAGAGTAAAAGGATCCATTATCTATCATTGGCTGTCAACAGTCAAGGTCAGGTTATTCCTTCTCTTTTACGAAGTCCTTTAAGTAATTTCCTGTAACTGTATTTAGAGTTGTTTTGTTGTTGTTGTTGTTGTTTTGTTTTTGTTTTTTTTGTTTGTTTTTTCTTCAAATTTCACCCACATTTTTACCCTCATTTGCCCAGTTTCTCCCAACCCTCCATTCATCCACATCTCCCACCCCTTCTAACCGATATATACTCAGATGTATTCATAAATACTTTAACAAAATGTCTTCAATCACCGATATGTGTGACGGGACATTAAACAAAATTCCTCCTCCTCAGTTTATTCCTGTCAATGTTGTGGGTGGCGTGGTGATCTCTGTGCGTTGTTTATTAGCAACGCACATCACATTTTTTCCTTGTTATCAATCAATTCAGTAGTTTTTTTTGGGTAATGTCCGGTTTTTTTTTTTTTTTTTTTTTTTTTTTGTCTCTGTGTTGTTTGTTTGTCCCTCGTGTGTGAATCCATTAATTCAGTTTCTAATTAACAACATGGGCAGGAGGAGAGGGTTTAGCTAGTTCTTTCGGCACTACAACCCCCCCCCCCACCCCAAATGCCCCCTCCTCCCCCCCCCCCTTGAAATTCGCTGCTTGCCTTGTCATATGGTCTTTCACTAACGACCTAGACATTTAAAACAAATGTGGAGATATACCTTTTTTTTCAAGTATGCAGTCTCTTGCAATACTCAAGTACACTCCTTTCTATTATCTGTATATAGTATTGAATCAACATCTTTTTTTCTTTTTTTTCACATGCGCGCTTGTGTTTGTGTGTTTGCGGGGTGGGGGTGGGGGTGGGGGGGGGGGAGGGTAGGGGGGGTTGAGGGGGGTGGTGGTGGCCAGGGTGGGGGGAAGCTCCCTGCCTCTCTATCTCTCTCTGTTTCTTTCTCTGCATACATACATACATACTTACACAGAGCAGAGATACATGCATGCACAAACTCTGCTGCACTGCATACTATATTATACTGTGCTGTTCTGTGCCTGTGTTGTACTGTGCTGTCCTGTCCTGTTCTATACCATACCATACCATGCCATACCATACCATACCATACCATGCCATACCATACCATACCATACCATATCACTACACTACACTACACTACACTACACTCACCACACCACACCACACCACGCCACACTACACCACAACACAACATACCACACCACACTACACTACACTACAATACACTACACTCCTCACACCACACTCACTACACTACACTACACTCACCGCACCACACTCACCACACCACACCACACTGCACTACACTACACTCCACTCACTACACTACACCACACTACACTATACTCACCACACCACACTCACCACACCACACTCACCACACCACACTACACCACACCACACTACACCACACTTCACCACACCACACCACGCCACGCCACGCCACACCACACCACACCACACCACACTTCACCACACCACACCACACCACACCACACCACACCACACTTCACCACACCACACCACGCCACACCACACCACACCACACTTCACCACACCACACCACGCCACACCACACCACACTTCACCACACCACACCACGCCACACCACACCACACCACACCACACCACACCACACTACACCACACTTCACCACACCACACCACGCCACACCACACCACACTACACAACACTACATCATACCACACACACACGCCACACCACACCACACCACACCACACCACACTACACCACACCACACCACACCACACCACACTACACAACACTACACCATACCACACCACACCACACCACACTACACTAAACCACACCACACCACACCACACTACACTAAACCACACCATACCACACCACACTACACCACATTACACCACACCACACCACTCCACACCACACTACACTACACTGCACCACACTACACCACACCACGCCACACCACACTACACCACACCACACTACACCACACCACACCACACCACACTACACAACACCACACCATACCACACCACACCACACCACACCACACCACATTACACTTCACTGCTCCACTACACCACACCGTGTGGGACTTTCTCTCACGAGCGACTCAATCATTGACTTTTGACTATCATTTCCAAACGACACCCCAACGTTCTCTCTCTCTTTCTCAACAACGAGTTGAGTGCTGACAGACTTGTCTCAACTCTTCTTGTGAAGTCAGTGACCTTTCCGGACTTCCGTCAGTGGACTGTCACGGATGTCTTCTTTTTGTCACTCCACCCCTACCCCCCCCCCCCCCACCCCCCACGCCCCCTTCTGCCCCTCCTCAGCCCACCCCCCCTCCCCTCTTTGAGAAGGGCCCCTAGGTTTAGACTAACAGTACATTTCCCCTCCCACGCATCCTCACCTGCGACACCGTGGAGGTAAGTACTGCTAATTACCTGCTCCGGATTTCCGGCTTGTACGTACGTACGTACCAAACACGGAACAGTCGGGAATCTTTACCTTTACGCCCATTGTCTTTATCACTAATGTTAGCTAATAAAATGATATGATTATCTAAAAAAAAAATTAAAAAAATTAACAACTGGAGAAATAAAAACAAACAAAAAAAGGGGGTGGGGGATGGAGGAAAGGGTAGGAGATATATATATATATATATATATATATATATATATATATAAAGAGGGGCAGAGAGAGAGAGGGGGGGGGGGTGAGAGAGGAGAGAGGAGAAAGAGAGAGGATGGAGAGAGAGAGAGAGAGAGGGAGAGGAGAGAGAGAGAGAGAGAGAGAGAAGGGAGAGACAGACATACATACAGAAACACACACACACACACACAGAGAGAGAGAGAGAGAGAGAGAGAGAGAGAGAGAGAGAGAGAGAGAGAGAGAGAGAGAGACAGAGACAGAGAGACAGTGAGAGGAGAGACAGGACAAGACAAGACAAAAGATTGTAATGTCCATTCAGCTTTACGACGCCCTTCAGACAGACAAGGGGGCAAAGAAACAACACGCATTCTTGTGAACACCTCAAGTAACTTGCATGGTCATTTGAACTATAAACACCGACGCGCACGCACTCACGCTTTCAGGCAGAAAACACTGAACTGATTCACGCACGCTCACTCTCGCGCAAGGTCGCGAGCGCCAAGTCGCAACCATCCCTGTCTAATTACCCCCACCCCACCACACACACACACACACACACACACACACTTCCTCCCCACCCTAGATTGTCTCACACACACACACACACACGCACACCTCACTCACACAGAAAGAGGAGAGAGAGAGAGAGAGAAAGACGGGAGAGACGGGAGAGAGAGAGAGAGGAAAGAGAGACTGAGATTGTGTGTGTCAGAGGGAGAGAGAGAGGAGAGAGAGAGAGAGAGAGAGAGAGAGAGAGGAAAGAGAGACTGAGATTGTGTGTGTCAGAGGGAGAGAGAGAGGAGAGAGAGAGAGAGAGAGAGAGAGAGAGAGAGAGAGAGAGAGAGAGAGAGAGAGAGAGAGGAGAGAGAGAGAGAGAGGAGAGAGAGAAAGAACGGGAGAGACGGGAGAGAGAGAGAGAGAGACTGAGATTGTGTGTGTCAGAGAGAGAGAGAGAGGAGAGAGAGAAAGAACGAGAGAGAGAGAGAGAAAGAACGAGGGAGAGATACAAAGAGATAGAGAAGGTTGGGAAGAGGGGAGGGGGGGTGGGGGGGGGGGTAAGGAGAGGGGGCAGGGAGAAAAGAGCAAACCCGATCATCTGCTGCATTCAAGTGGCTATTTCTAATTTACGTGCAGTTACAAAAATTGAACTAGATAGATAGAAAACATTATAAATCACACATTTCATAGGCTTTATGGGATTAAATCTACCAGTCTTTTAGCAGTAAGTATGCGTTTGTAGATGACATAAGTATTGAGAGTATGAACAGGGAGGAGGGTTGACCTTGATTTTGAAGGTATAAACTCATTTCTGAGATGGTTTGACACAGTAGTAAACGTAGTGCAAAGTGCAGACTATTCTCTTTTATATTGGTTCACACGTATGAAGAGGCCAAGTAAGTCTTCTCTGTGTCTCTGTCTCTCTGTGTCTGTCTTTCTGTCTCTGTATGCCTGTATGTGTTGCACATGTGTGTTTGTGGGGATATTTGTATGCATGTATTTATACATGTCTGTCTGTACAATGTATGTATGTATGTATGTATGTATGTATGTGTGTACAATTTACGTACTTTATGTATGTATGTATGTGTGTATGTATTTATTTATTTACAATGTATGTATGTATGTATGTATATATATATATGTATGTATGTATGTACAATTTATGTACATTATGTATGTATGTATGTATGTATGTATGTACAATGTATGTATGTATGTATGTATGCACAATGTATGTACATTATGGATGTATGTGTACCTCTGCGCGTGAAACCTGACTCTGAAGAATGACAATCATTCATGTTTAACTCAGTTCACCGGCTGGAAAAAAACTTGCAAAGTCAGTACTTTTCTGACAAGACACGTGCCGTTGGAAATACCACGTTTTGCACGTGCAGCACTATTAGGTTTGAACAGAAAACGGATGTGTGTCCTATTTCTCTCGAACAAGAAAGTCCGTGATTGACTCAATTGTATTTGTATTTCTTTTCAGCACAGCAGATTTCTATGTGTGAAATTCGGGCTGCTCTCCCCAGGGAGAGCGCGTCGCTGCAATACAGCGCCACCCATTTAAAAAAATTAAAAAAAATTCCTGCGTGCAGTTTCATTTTTTTTCCTATAGAAGTGGATTTTGCTACAGAATTTTGCCAGGAACAACCGTTTTGTTGCCGTGGGTTCTTTTACGTGCACTAAGTGCATGCTGCACACGGGTCCTCGATTTATCGTCTCCTCCGAATGACTAGCGTCCAGACCACCACTCAAGGTCTAGTGGAGGGTGAGAAAATATCGGCGGCTAAGTCGTGATTGGAACCAGCGCGCTCAGATTCTCTCGCTTCCTAGGCGGGACGCGTTACCTCTAGGCCATCACTCAGTCTTTTTGGGGTGGGTGGGGTGGGGGTACGGGTGGGACGGAAGACTGGGTTCCGATGTTTAATTAATATAACAGATAAAGCGTGAAACGTGTGTAATATCATCAGCGCGCGCGTGTGTGTGTGCGTGTGTGCGTGCGTGTGTGTGAGCGTGTGTGTGTGTGTGTGTGTGTGTGTGTGTGTGTGTGTGTGATGCATGTGCGCGTGCGCATACGTCCATGGTCCTCATTACGTTCTATGCTTTGTGTGCAAACGGCGCACGCGCACACCAGACACTGAGCACACAGCAGTGGAAAACATCCGCTCAATCGTTCCCTCTTCACAGTCAATAACGGTGGAATTTATTGTTGTCTGTCACTATCTATCTATCTATCTATCTATCTATCTATCTATCTATCTATCCATATTATTATACATATTATTAGTATTTTTAATGTTTAAAAAAAAAGAAGTATTTATCTATTATTTATTCACCTTTTTTTTTTTCCTTTTTTTTTCTCAAGGTCTGACTAAGCGCGTTGGGTTACGCTGCTGGTCAGGCATCTGCTTGGCAGAAGTGGTGTTGCGTATATGGATCTGTCCGAACGCAGTGACGCCTCCTTGAGCTACTGAAACTATCTATCTATCTACTGTCTGTCTGTCTGTCTATCAGCATGATGGCGAATTTCCATACAGGCTCCTTTCATCTTTCATTCACCATTCATCCATTTTTCTCATAATGTAGCGTTTAATTGGTGTGTTTGTTTTTTTTGTTTTTTTATTATTTTTTTTTTTTAATTTTTAGCCACAATCTTCGCTGAAAAGTCGCCTCAGAAAAGCGAAAAAAAAAATTAATAAAAATTAAAATTAAAAAAAGAAAGAAAAGAAAATAACAATGGTTAAATAATGCTTAAGGGAAACGGAAAATTAAAAAAAACAACAACAAAAAACAAAAACAAAAAAACACGTAAAAGAATATATCAATACAATGAAACAGAAAAAAAAACCACGAAAAAAGGAGAGAAAAAACCAACAACAATAACAATCACACACACACACAAAAAAAAAGAAAAAAAAAGGGGGGGGAGAGAGAGAGAGAGAACAAACA
>NC_134885.1:30350715-30358215 GCF_041734735.1 Babylonia areolata
GTGAGAAAGATCAGTTTAAAGCAAATTAAGTCCCCTAGCATAATTACAGAATAATTTCCCTTTTTTTTTACTATCTGCACCAAAACGTTTGCAAAATAAATAAAACTTCAATGCTTAGCAAAAGAAGTTCCTGTTTGAACAAAAAATGATAACAATGACTCCTCTTGTTGTTGGGTCAGAATATCAGATCAAAGTGCCAAGTTTAGAGAATACAAAAAATATAAATATAACAGTAAATGCAGTTTGCATATAATTAGGCTTCATTATTTGATTTTTTGTGCCCAAGAGAGAGAGAGAGAGAGAGAGAAAAGAAAAAGACAAATACAAACACTGTGAAAAACAAGACACGCGTCCGTAACTGTTGTTGTCGTTGTTGTTATTGTTAGCACAGCCCTTGCTACCATCTAACCCAGTACTACCTGCGACATGTGAAGTCTCCCAACTGACGGGCGCAATAGCCGAGTGGTTAATGCGTTGGACTGTCAATCTGAGGGTCCCGGGTTCGAATCACGGTGACGGTGCCTGGTGGGTAAAGGGGTGGAGATTTTTACGATCTCCCAGGTCAACATATGTGCAGACCTGCTAGTGCCTGAACCCCCTTCGTGTGTATATGCAAGCAGAAGATCAAATACGCACGTTAAAGATCCTGTAATCCATGTCAGCGTTCGGTGGGTTATGGAAACAAGAACATACCCAGCATGCACAACCCCGAAAACGGAGTATGGCTGCCTACATGGCGGGGTAAAAACGGTCATACACGTAAAAGCCCACTCGTGTGCATACGAGTGAACGCAGAAGAAGAAGAAGAAGTCTCCCAACGACGGACCAGGCGGAGGAGGAAACCTTTCCCAACGGCTGTGAAGGCGGAAGAGGATGACCAAAGGGCAGGGGGAGCTCTTATCTTCGGCTGGAAGTCCTCCTAGGAGACGGAACTGACTCCGAAGAAAAAACCTGCACCTGCCGAGGCCGTCCTATACGTGGCAGTACCTGCATCTGTGGGACTGTGAGCGTCGGTAGGCGAGAGAGTGGGGAAGGGACTGCACAACTCCTCTTCACAAAAGAAGTCACCTGTGCTGGTCAGGCAACCAGGCTAATGTCAGAACGAACACACCGACAGATAAGCCTGCCTGCCTACTCATCCGTCGGTCCGACGGGAGACTCCATCATCATCATTGTTATCAAGGTTAATTAATAACGAAATCAACAGAAAGTCAGTTTTCCTTAAAAAAGAAAAAAAAAAAAAGTCTTCCAGTAATACTGTAGATCTTATTTGGGAATAATTCAGGTTGGACAAAAGAACGTCGTACTGCGCTCGTGCCAGCGTGTTGACGATTCGGTTGCGTTTGAAGAAAAGGGGCGGGGCTTGTTGTGGCGATATTTTGATTGACAGGTCATGTCGGATCATATAATCTCAGTGGAGACGCTGGAACTGGCAATGGTGATGGGGGACACACACACACACACACACACACACACACACATGTACACACAAATACGTAAAGAAGGAACACACAAACACACACATATATATGCACGCACGCACGCATGCACACACACACACACACACACACACACACACATGTACGCACAAACACGTAAAGAAGGAACACACAAACACGCACATATATATGCACGCACGCACGCACGCATACACACACACACACACACACACACACACACACGCACACACACACACACACACACACGCACACACACACACACACACACGCACACACACACACACAACAGAGGATAAAAACAGAGGAGGGCGTACACACCCAAAGTCTGGCTCAAACTGTCAACAACTCTGGCCTAAACTGTCAACAAATCTAGAGTAACTTGTGAAGAACTCTGGCCTAACAACAACTCTGGCCTAAACTGTCAACAATTGTCAGAAACTCTGGCGTGTAACGTGTTAGGAACTCTGGTCTAAACTTTCAACAACGGCCGGGTAAATTGTGAAGAACTCTGAACTGAACTGTCAACAACTCTGGCCTAAACTGTCAACAATTGTCAGCAACTCTGGCCTAAACTGTCAACAGTTGTCAGCAACTCTGGCGTAACTTGTTAGGAACTCTGGTCTAAACTTTCAACAACAGCAGGGTAAATTGTGAAGAACTCTGAACTGAACTGTCAACAACTCTGGCCTAAACTTTCAACAAATCTAGAGTAACTTGTGAAGAACTCTGGCCTAAACTGTCAACAACTCTGGCCTAAACTGTCAACAACTCTGGCCTAAACTGTCAACAAATCTAGAGTAACTTGTGAAGAACTCTGGCCTGTCAACAACTCTGGCCTAAACTGTCAACAACTCTGGCCTAAACTTTCAACAAATCTAGAGTAACGTGTGAAGAACTCTGGCCTGTCAACAACTCTGGCCTAAACTGTCAACAACTCTGGCCTAAACTGTCAACAAATCTAGAGTAACTTGTGAAGAACTCTGGCCTGTCAACAACTCTGGCCTAAACTGTCAACAACTCTGGCCTAAACTGTCAACAAATCTAGAGTAACTTGTGAAGAACTCTGGCCTAAACTGTCAACAACTCTGGCCTAAACTGTCAACAACTCTGGCCTAAACTGTCAACAACTCTGGCCTAAACTGGCCTAAACTGTCAACAACTCTGGCCTAAACTGTCAACAACTCTGGCCTAAACTGTCAACAAATCTAGAGTAACTTGTGAACTCTGGCCTAAACTGTCAACAACTCTGGCCTAAACTGTCAACAAATCTGGCCTAAACTGTCAACAACTCTGGCCTAAACTGTCAACAACTCTGGCCTAAACTTTCAACAAATCTAGAGTAACTTGTGAAGAACTCTGGCCTGTCAACAACTCTGGCCTACACTGTCAACAACCCTGGCGTAGCTTGTGAAGAAAACTGGCCTAAACTGTCAACAACTCTCTGGCGTATACTATCAACAACTGTCAGCAACTCTGGCTTAACTCGTGGAAGAACTCTGGCCTACACTGTCAACAACACTGGTGTGACTTGTTAAGAATTCTGGCGTAAATTAACTCTGGCGTAAATTGTCAAGAACTTTACTCTGGTGTAAACTGTCAACAACTCTGGCGTAAACTGTCAACAACTCTGGCGTAACCTGTAAAGAACTCTGGTGTAAACTGTCAACAACTCTGGCGTGACTTGTGAAGAACTCTGGCCTAAACTGTCAACAACTCTCGGGTACCTTGTGAAGAACTCTGGCCGAAACTGTCAACAACACTGACCGAAACTGTCAACAACCCTGGCGTAACTTGTGAAGAACTCTGGTGTAAACTGTCAACAACTCTGGCGTATACTGTCAACAACTGTCAGCATCTCTGGCGTAACTTGTGAAGAACTCTGGTCTAAACTGTCAACAACTCTGGTGTAAACTGTCAACAACCCTGGCGTAAATTGTCAACAACTCTGGCGTAACCTTAAAGAACTCTGGTGTAAACTGTCAACAACTCTGGCGTAAATTGTCAACAACTCTGGCGTAACCTGTAAAGAACTTTGGTGTAAACTGTCAACAACTCTGGCGTGACTTGTGAAGAACTCTGGCCTAAGCTGTCAACGACTCTGGCCTAAACTGTCAACAACTCTCGGGTACCTTGTGAAGAACTCTGGCCGAAACTGTCAACAACTCTGACCGAAACTGTCAACAACTCTGACCGAAACTGTCAACAACCCTGGCGTGACTTGTGAAGAACTCTGGTCTAAACTGTCAACTACTCTGGCGTGACTTGTGAAGAACTCTGGTCTAAACTGTCAACAACTCTGGCGTATACTGTCAACAACTGTCAGCATCACTGGCGTAAGAAAAAAACTGACTTCGAGGAATCTGTCCTCCATGTAGGAGTGATGGCCTAGAGGTAACGCGTCCGACTAGGAAGCGAGAGAATCTGAGCGCGCTGGTTCGAATCACGGCTCGGCCGCCGATATTTTCTCCCCCTCCACTAGACCTTGAGTGGTGGTCTGGACGCTAGTCATTCGGATGAGACGATAAACCGAGGTCCCGTGTGCAGCATCCACTTAGCGCACGTAAAAGAACCCACGGCAACAAAACGGTTGTTCCTGGCAAAAAAATTCTGTAGAAAAATCCACTTCCATAGGAAAAAACAAATAAAACTGCACGCAGGAAAAAAAATACAAAAGAATGGGTGGCGCTGTAGTGAGGCGACACGCTCTCCCTGGGGAGAGCAGCCCGAATTTCACACAGAGAAATCTGTTGTGATAGAATGAAAAAAAAAAAAAAAAAAAAAAAAGTAAACGTACGCGACCCTTCAAGAAGTTGTCTGCACCGATCTAAACCGCTACTGTTAATAATAATGTCTTCACTTGACGTTGTCCTTATGTGCAAATGTGCATCGAGGCATTGGCTATACCTGGAACATCATCTGTTTTACACCCAAACTACTGCCCCCCCCCCCCCCCCCTACTCCCCCCCCCCACCCACCCCGAATACGGAGTATGACTGTCTACACGGCGGAGGGTTGAAACGCCGCCATACATGTTAAAACCTCACTCGTGTATTCGAGTGAACGTGGTGGAAGTCATAGCCTACGAACGAAGAAGAAGAAGAAGAAGAAGAAGAAGATAATAATAATAATAATAATAATAATAATAATAATAATAATGTAAAAGTCTGTAATCACTGACTGATGAAAATGTGGGTTATTTCTAAAAAAAAGAAGAAAAAAAAAGAAGTATAATAACGTAAAGTAAAGTAAAACAAAACAAAATAAACGAAGTTTATGAATAAGGGAATCATTGACTGATGAACATTTGGGGCATTTATAAAAAAAACAACAAAAAAAACAAAACAACAACAACCCCCCCCCCCCCCCAAAAAAAAAAAAACAACAAAAAACAAACAAAAACAAAACAAAACAAAAAAAAAAACCCCAAAACAACCAAACAACACACACACACACATACAAAAGCAAAAAAAAAAAAAAAAAAAAAAAAAAAAAGCATAATAAAGCAAGATTAAACAAAATGAACAAGGCTGATGGATAAATAAAGAAAAAATACTTTGATATGATAAAATCAAATCATTAACATGAAATAAAGTAAATCGATATAGACTGAATAAGAAAATGTGAATGAATGAAATAGTAACCCCCCCACCCCACCCCTGCCCCACCCCCCTAAAAAAAACTGACAAACAAAACAAAACAACACACACAAAAAAAACAAACCCAAAAATACCCCCCCCCCACCCCCCCACCCCCCCCCAAAAAAAAGAAGAAGAAAATATACGAACTAAAATCCAGCACAACTTTCTTTAAGGTGAGGACAAACTCAGGTTTAGGGTCTCCGGCCACCACCACCACCACTACCACCACCACTCCTGTCAACCTGACCTGTTGGTGTCAGGTCATGGGGAGATAACGCCAGTGACGTCATGCCCCTACATATTTTCGCGCGCGCGCGTGTGTGTGTGTGTGTGTGTGTGAAAGGTGAACTGGGTGTAACTGAGATAAGACAAGACAAAACGAAATGAATCCATGCCAACAACACACACACACACACACACACACACACACACACACACAGAGCACATGAAAAAGTGAACAATAGAAAAAGCTTTTTTTTCTCTTTTTTTTTTTCTTTTTTTAATGAGAACAAAACATGTTTTTATCTTATGAGGAGCTGCCACCTTCAACATTAATTAATTTCAGCTGTGGGATCGGTTTATCCACATATGTGTTTATGCTCAATTTTGATATATATATATATATATATATATATATATATATATGTATATATATATATATATATATATATATATATATATATATATATATCAATGTATATACATATGCATTAATGTTTCTGTGAATGTATTTATGTAAGTATAGTTATTATCATGTAAGGGCGTTTGTATTTTATGTACGTTATATGTCCAACGCTAAGCTTATTTGTATTTCTTTTATCACAACAGATTTCTCTGTGTGAAATACGGGCTGCTCTCCCCAGGGAGAGCGCGTCGCTATACAACAGCGCCACCCATTTTTTTGTATTTTTTCCTGCGTGCAGTTTTATTTGTTTTTCCTATCGAAGTGGACTTTTCTACAGAATTTTGCCAAGAACAACCCTTTTGTTGCCCGTGGGTTCTTTTACCTGTGCTAAGTGCATGCTGCACACGGGACCTCGGTTTATCGTCTCATCCGAATGACCAGCGTCCAGACCACCACTCAAGGTCTAGTGGAGGGGGAGAGAAAATATCGGCGGCTGAGCCGTGATTCGAACCAGCGCGCTCAGATTCTCTCGCTTCCTAGGCGGACGCGTTACCTCTAGGGCCATCACTCCACACTTAAGTGTCGGTGAAGCGACAACCATGTGAAAAGCCCTTCGCAGCAACGGTCGTCTTCCACGATGTGGTCCAGTGGGTAAAGCACTCCACCTGGAAGCCAGGATCCCTGGGGTTCGATTCCCGTAAAAGACCGGGATTTGTAACTCCCCCACTCCCTGCCCTCCCCCCTCCCTCCCCCCTCCCTCCTTGGCCATTCACATGCTTTACGTGCTGGTCTCGGTTAGTAGAAATAGTTTGGATAAGACGAGAAATTATTGTCCTTTGTGAAGCATGCACTTAATTGAATAACGCACGTAAATTAACCCGCAGCAACTGAGACAAGTGTTACAACTGGTAAAATTCAGTTACAAAGAGAGAGAGAGAGAGAGAGAGAGAGAGAGAGAGAGAAGCCCAACAACCACCAATCCTTTTTTTTGGTAGGGAAAGGGAATTATTTTTCACTTCCTTGAAAAAAAAAAGAAGAAAAAAAAAAGAAGGAAAAAAAAAAGAGAGAAGAAAATATAAAAATGCAGAAAACAAAGAAAAGAAAAAAGCGTTTACGAACTATTCATGCGATGCGCTCTCTTCGCCGAGAGCAGCCGGAAGTTCATATGAACACAGAAGAGTTAGACACGCATGCACACGCACGTAATTTCTCATTTTATATCTTTGCACTCCGAGGAATGATCATGTGTATTATGGTTGCTGCTGTTGTCATTATTGTTGTGTACGTGCACTGTGACTTTTTCAATGCTTTTGGTTTAAACTGCTCCTGAATCTAATTATTTTAATAACTAACTTATCAATATTTCATAATTGTAAAATTCATGTACTGCCGCACACTGTGCATCTCAGTGTTTTCGGTTTCAACAACACCCTTCCCAACATTATACTATTTCGACGGGCGCAATAGCCGAGTGGCTAAAAACGTTGGACTTCCAATCTGAGGGTCCTTCGTTTGAATCTCAGTAACGGCGCCTGGTGGGTAAAAAGTGGAGATTTTTCCTATCACCTCGATCAACACAGTGTACAGACCTGCTAGTGCCTGAACCCCCTTCGTGTATAATTATACGCAAGCAGAAGATCAAATACGCATGTTAAAAATCCTGTAATCCATGTCAGCGTTCGGGGGGTTTTGGAATCAAGAACATACCCAGCATGCACACCCCCGAAAACGGAGTATGGCTGCCTACAGTGGAGTGATGGCCTAGAGGTAACGCGTC
>NC_134885.1:30378215-30380715 GCF_041734735.1 Babylonia areolata
CCTACGCCAACGGTTTTTTTTTTTTTTTTTTTTTTTTCTCCCCCGTCTAATATCACTTCAAGTGGAAAGACGTTAAACTGAAGACAACAACAACACATGTACAACACAGGATAGTATTGTATTTTTGCAAACCTTGCACGTCTACCTCTGTGTGTGTGTGTGTGTGTGTGTGTGTGTCTGTGTGTGTGTCTGTGCGTGCGTGCAAGGTGAATGACGTCACATGCTGTATTTTCGTCACTGCAACAATGATCATCTATCTAACGATACCATTCAAAAGCCAAGGCCGTCTGCTATAATAAAAAGTCTTGTGAACTGAAAGGATTCACCAGACCGTTGATTTAACTACGATCAAATTTCCCAAGCGCTCCTTGGGTGATGTGTGTTCGGGAGCAAAGGGCACCCGTTTCTAAAACGACGGCGTTATGAGAGCATTTTCATGGACACTATCAGTATCAGATCTCACACAACAGTCAAAGAATGATAATGGTTGTGGACATTAAAAAAAAAAAAAATCTTTTACCAGAAATGTGTGTGTGTGTGTGTGTGTGTGTGTGTGTTTATGGTGTGTGTGTGGGGGGGTAGGGGGGGGGGGAGAGGTGTGCGCGTAAGTGTGCAGGAACAAACCTTATGATAATGAGATATATCTGGTTTGATATGTTGAACGTCTCAAGTGACCTTGATATTCTCATGTTCATAACATCCGGAAGATGGTATGTATATGTATAAATATATATATATACAGGATGCCTGTTTAGGTGCTGTGTGACATGTTCTTATGTAATGTGGGGCCACAATGATGCGTTTGATAGCATGCAAAACAACAACAACAACAACAACAACAAAAAACCAACCAAACAACAAAACAAATAAACAACAACAGCAACACAAAAAAAAAGAAAGAAAAAAGAGCAGATTTCGCAGAAATGTTTTCGACAACTGCATAACAAAAGCAGGAATGTTTTCATGGAAAAACTGCTCTTTATTGTTGCATTGCATTTTGATTGTATTGTATCACACTGTACTATCAGATCATTAGCTCTCTCCATACGAACGGCGAAAGAGACGATGTTAACAGGGTTTCACCCCATTGCTCTTATACTGAAGAGGTGAATGTTGACAAAGAATACCACAATTCTGACGACGGAAGCTAAAGGTTGGATCATTCAGAAACCCACTGGGTCTGTGTAGAGGAGAAGAGAGGACTGGCCGTACTGAGTGAGTTAGAGAGAAAGGGCGCTATATAAATGTACATTATTATTATTATTATTATGGATAAGCGTCACCTGTGAGAAGAACGTCACTGAGAGCGAATGGTGGAGGTGGGGAGATGGGGGTTGAGGGGTAGGGATGGGGGAGGGAGGGATGGGAGTAGGAGAAGGGGCAGTAGGAAGAGGAGGAGAAGGACAAGGAGAAGAACGGTGCAGTTTACAAGGGGAACGAAGCTTTCTTGTTCAGAGCAGACACCTCGTTCGCTGCCGTGTCTGTTCGAGTTCCGGTGTCAGATAAGTTCGTCAGTGCACTGAAACAATAAAGGTCAAAGGCCGACTTTTTTTTAATATTCTTTTTTTTTTTTTTTTTTTTTTTCCAAATACATTTGACTCGCTGTTGGTCGGCAGGAATCACACACACACACACACACACACACACACACACACACACACACACACACACACACACACAGAGGCACGCACGCACGCACACACATAATATATGCACATATCTATCTATCTATCTCATACTTATTTATATGTGTATCTATCTGTCTGTCTATCTATATATCTGTCTACCTATCTATCTATCTATTCCCCCCCCACACACACACACGCAATGTATCTAGAAATCGATTTAAGAAACTACTTATAGATTCAAATAATCAATATTACCAATTTTGTGTAAACACAAAGAATGCAGCTAATCCCAAACATTTTCTAAATTCGACACCAGCAGCACATTCAAGAAAAATTATAAGTCTAATGTATAGACTTCGTTTAAATGCCTTTCGTACAAAATTTTCTAAAAATATAAAATGTATATCCGGTAAGCAAATAACTGTAAGCCATCTACTCATTCATTGTCCGAGCATAAGACAGTTAATTCCAAAAGATGTAGTTGATGACTTTTCTTCCAATATTTCATTAGCCACTGAAAAGATTTTGAATGATTATTCATTACTTAGAATGCTTTCAGAAATTTTAAACTCCAGTCCAGTTGGTATCCTCCTTTGATGTATTATAATTAATGCTGTTATTTATATTTACATTGTTGTAGGTTAATACTTGTTTATATGCATATCTCCTTCCCATGACACCTCATTCAATACACACCACAATCTCTTTAGACTTTTTCTTATAATATACTTTTCCTCTGATACATAACATGAACACTTTTTTACGCTAATATTCACATGCATTCCCTTCCCTTTATCCACTATTTTACTCCTTTCTGTCTAAAAACACTTATAGTGAATAGACGTTAAACTGAAGATAAAACACACACACAC
>NC_134885.1:30405715-30408215 GCF_041734735.1 Babylonia areolata
CACACACACACACACATATATATCGGGTGTACCAGAAAAAGTGAACCGCTTTTTGACAAGTATTTTCTCAGTGACAGAGAAACCGAATTCATTGCAAAAATTTCACACAACAACCTTATGGTATCTTCAGCAAGTCAACAAAATATCTAAAAGTTCAGACGCAAATTATGCGAGTATTGTCAATTTCAAAACAGCATGTCAAAAAATCCGATATCAGAGCTGTGCAATGTTACCTTCATCGTGTTCATGCCACCTGCCAGGTGTTGACATCTGTCAATCAGTGTCAGTCTAAAAATAGCCTGTCTCGGTGTCAAGTCTATTGATTTTTTTATATTTTGTTTTATTGTCGTCTGTATCCAAAATCAGTTCTGTCCAAAGTTTCAGTTTGGAAGGATCAACCATGCCTTTGAGTGAAAGTGATAAGGTCACCATTGAAAACTGTTTCAAGGAGAAAGAGAGTTTTCCTCTGAAGTTGGACTTTTTTTGGCATGCTGTTTTGAATTTGACAATACTCGCATAATTTGCGTCCGAACTTTTAGATATTTTGCAGACTTGTTGATGATACCATAAGGTTACTGTGTGTGAACATTTTTCAATGAATTCGGTTTCTCTATCACTAAGAAAATACTTGTCAAAAAGCGGTTCACTTTTCTTGGAGCACCCGATATATATATATATATATATATATATATATATATATATATATATATATATATATATATATATATATATATATATTTACCTACATATATAAAGGAGCCGGAGGTTACATGAAGGTGTTAGATTTAAACATCCTGCTTTCACTACAGGAATGTTACACCATGGTTGAAAATGTTTCATGGTGAACATTTCAGCTTTAAGAGAAAAAAAAAACAACAACAGAAAAACCAAAAAGAAAAAAAAGAAGTAAAAAGACCGGTATTACGGAGTTACATAAAGGAATAAAGATAGCGTATGTCTTTATAGGAAAGCACTGTCAAAGCGATTTCCATAAACGGCAAGTTATTTTTTTGATCTGCAGATGGAACATAAGACCACAAGTATGTCGGTAATGCTTCTTCCATATGCGGTGCTAAGATTGCATCCTGAAACTGTTATAATTATGTTAAAAAAAAAAAAAAAGTCCCATGTCCTTGACCTAAAATCATCTTCAGTGTTGACAATTTTCTGCAGTCCATTGCAAATATAGTTATGATCATTTTCTCAAGTCTTTGTTTAACTAATTAGTCCAGATGGTTCACTGTTATAGTTGTTAGTTTTTGTTTTTTTTTCGTTACAAAGAAGTTACATTGTTATCTTTATTTGTAACAAAATTTTACCCAATTGTTTTCATTATCTAAGACACACACACACACACACACACACACACACACACACACACACACACACACACACACACACACACACACACATTTACATACTCGCATGCGCATACAAAGACGTTTTCCCTTCCCTTGATGTTTTTTTTTTTACCCCTTCCCTCGTCTAATATCACTTAGTGAAAAAAACATATTTGTGTGTGTGTGTGTGTGTGTGTGTGTGTGTGTGTGTGTGTGTGTGTGTGTGTGTGTGTGTGTGTGTGTGTGTGTGTGTGTGTGTGTGTGTGTGTGTGTGTGTGTGTGTGTGTGTGTGTGTGTGTCGCTGTGTGTGTGTGTGTTTATTTTTATTTTTTATTTCATTTTATTTTCAAATTTTACGCGTTCTCTTTTATTTCATTATTTGATTTCCTTCTCTTCATTATTTGATTTCCTTCTCTCTCTCTCTCTCTCCCTCTCTCTCTCTCTCTCCCTCCCTCTCTCCCTCTCTCTCTCTCCCTCTCTCTCTCTCTCCCTCTCTCTCTCTCCCTCTCTCTCTCTCTCTCTCCCTCCCTCTCTCTCTCTCTCTCTCCCTCTCTCTCTCTCCCTCTCTCTCTCTCTCCCCCTCTCTCTCTCTCTCTCTCTCTCTCTCTCAAGGCCTGACTAAGCGCGTTGGGTTACGCTGCTGATCAGACTTCTGCTCAGTTGACAGATGTAGTGTAGCGTATATGGATTTGTCGGAACGCAGTGACGCCTCCTTGAGAATTGAACTGAACTGAAACTGAAACTGAAACTGAAAAAACGTTAAAGTTCTTCGAAGAACGAACTGAAGAGGGGGTGGGGTGGGGGTGGGGGTGGGGGTGGGTGGGTGGAGGTTCTAGTTCTCTTTAGATCTATTTGGACTTGAATCATGTCGTCCGTACTTTGCATTTGTTTTTTTTTTTTTTTTTTTTTTCACAACAGATTTCTCCGTGTGAAATTCGGGCTGCTGTCCCCCAGGGAGAGTGCGTTGCTAAACTACAGCGCCACCTTGCCTTTTTTCTTTTTTTCAATCAAAAAATTTTTTTTCCTGCGTGCAGTCTTTTATTTGTTTTTCCTATCGAAGTGGATTTTTCTACAGACTTTTGCCAGGAACAACCCTTTTGTTGTCGTGGGTTCTTTTACCTGCGCTAAGTGCATGCTAGCACACGGGACCTCCCGGACGG
>NC_134885.1:30430715-30433215 GCF_041734735.1 Babylonia areolata
AAACATACAGAACAATGCACAACGATGACGTCAAAGTACGGACCGTACTTTTGACAAGATATATTTGGCATTATAGCGTCATAAGCATTAGCCCCTTTCCTGTAAGTACTGACTCAACAGATGGTTGTTACCAGATGAAGTACTTATTTACTGCCCGTGTACATTATTAATTTTGTTTGTGCTTTCATATCTGTGAGACGGCATATTTGTTGCATATCTGTTTGTGTATGTGTGTGTTCGTTCGTTCTTTAGTTTAGTGTCTTTTCACTATCAATGATAATAGACGATTAAAAAAATAAAAAAAATAAAAAAAAGAGAGAGAAAAAGGAGGGGTGTGTGGGGGTGTGGGGGTGTGGGGGTTGGGGGTGGGAGGGGGGGGAGGAAAACAGAAAAGGTAGAAAACTACCAAACAATGCATAACTAGCATGCAGTTATATTTAACAGTAATAATTCAATAATGATAATAATAATAATCAGAAGCCATTAACGCAGTTCTGAAGTACATTTTAACTCACTCAGTACGGCCAGTCCTCTCTTCTCCTCTACACAGACCCCTCGGATGCACGTCCAGTGGGTGTCTCAGTGACCCAGCCTTTAGCTTCCGTCGTCAGAATTGTGGTATTCTTTGTCAACATTCACCTCTTCAGTATAAGAGCCTTCCGCTTACAATATTTTGATGGTGGTAATTGGGGTGAAACGCTGTTAACGTCGTCTCTTTCGCCGTTCGTATGGAGAGAGTTAAAAGAATGTAGAAATAGGGCTGTGAACTAATGCCTGTGAAAGTTCGACCATAAGAACCTCGTCAGAAATAACTTTCCAAAAATCATCTGGAGAATAGTTATTCTCTTTGAAATGTGCGTGTGTGTGTGTGTGTGTGTGTGTGTGTGTGTGTGTGTGTGTGTGTGTGTGTGTGTGTGTGTGTGTGTGAGTGAGTGTGTGTGTGTGCGCGCGCGCACGCACATGCGCGTGTCTGTGTGTTTATTTACATTTATTTGGTTACGCTGTTGGACAGGCGTCTGCTTAGCAAATGTGATGTAGCGAATATGGGTTTTGTCCAAAATGCTTGTGACACCTACTTGAGTAATTGAATTGAACTTACTGCCCTTTACAAGTTTTTTCCTTGAGCACACAACTGAACGCGCGCGGTCATGACGACGTCACGTTTTAGTTTTTAAATAAAACACACAGCTCTCCATTTCAATGCATCACGTCGCGACTTTGCCAGTTAGAATCTTCTTTCCGAGAAACAAGGGTGAAGTGAAAAACACACGACTCTCTTTTCTTGCTTGTCACTTGCTTTTGGTCATTAATTTTCTGTCTGTCTGCCTGTCTGTCTGTCTGTTTAACTGCCTGTCTATTGTGTGTGTGTGTGTGGGGGGGGGGGGTGGGGGGTGGGGGGTGGGGGGGGGGGGGGAGGGGGGGGGGAGTTTGTGGGTGTGTGGCTGGGGAGGAGGAGGTGAGTGAGGAGTATATGTGTGTGTGTGTTCGTGCGTGCGTGCATGCATGTGTGTGTGTGTGTGTGTGTGTGTGTGTGTGTGTGTGTGTGTGTGTGTGTGTGTGTGTGTGTGTTCGTTCGTTCGTTCTTTAGTTTAACGTCTTTTCACTGTAAGTGATATTAGACGAGTGTGTGTGTGTGTGTGTGTGTGTGTGTGTGTGTGTGTGTGTGTCCCTTGCTCCCTTTCTCTCTCTTTATCCACATACGCAGTCTGTTTGTCTGTCTGACTGGTTGGCTCTTGCCCGTCTGTCTGTTTTTTGTTGTTTCTTTTTTGTTTTTTGTTTTGTCTGCCTGTCTGTCTGTCTGTCTGTCTCTCTTCCTGTGTTGCTCTGTCTTTGTCTCTGCCCCTCTCTCTCTTTCTTCTCCACCCATCTCTCTCTCTCTCTGTCTCTCTCTCTGTCTCTCTCTGTGTCTCTCTCTCTCTCTCAATCAGACTCTCTTAATAAAAGCCTCTTGTGCAAACTGACGTTGAACGCAAGACCTGACCAGGGGAGGACAGCACCAGTAGATGGTATCGTGGAAGGGGGTAGGTAGGTAGGTAGGTTAGGTAGGTAGGTGGTGGTGGTGGTGGTGGTAAGACCCTTGTAAGCGATGTACCGCTACGAAAAGGGAGATAAACACTTCCACGCTCTTTGTTCGAGGGTGGATGGACCGTAGGACCCGACCGACGGACGGACGGACTGAGGGAAGATAATCTTCAGTGTCTACATCCGCCACTTCACTTCTCCTTTATCGTCAGTCCTACTCACTTCCGCCTTTTTTCTTCTTCTTCTTCTTCCGCCGGCTCAGAAATGAAGTGCACATGGATGGTTTCATCTTGATACAGACTACCTACTACAGCGAGAGGGGACGGGGAACTGAAATGTGGGCACCATATGGTGTCAGTGACTGTTGAATGTTGAGAAAGCTGGCTAGTGGACAGTCTGTGATGTACGTGTAGGATACAACTTACGGTGGGACAGTATATAACGCCTGCAGGTTTTTTCAGTTCAGCCGGACTTGAAA
>NC_134885.1:30440715-30443215 GCF_041734735.1 Babylonia areolata
TCGTGACACACACACACACACACACACACACACACACACACACACACACACATATATATATATATATATATATTACGTAGGTTTAAAACTGACACAAACAAAAAGGGCTGTTTCACCAGAGATCTGTTTTACTGCTACGTAGCGTTTGACGTAATTATTAGCCATTATGTTTCTTCAGTGCAGACAAAATTATAAACATAATTGTAAGTAAGTAAACATTATCTTATCATCCTTGTGGTTGAAATGTAAACTACGCTTTAGGATGAAAAGCAATCACTGTTTCTCAAAGATGTGAGCCTATCAGTTAAAAAAAAAAAAAAAAAAAAAAAAAAAAAAAAAGCTATGAAAGTGTTCAGACAACTTAGAATTCATACATCTTTTACGAATTTATTGTGTCAAAGATGTAACATGTCATGAATGAAAAGCATCAGTTATCTTGTTTTCTGCACATATTTTATTTAATTTTCTGACCGTGAATAGTTTTGAAACCATTACTAGAAGAACTGAACAATAATCGACATAAAAGAAAAACAAAAACAAACACAAACAACAACAAAAAAACAACAACACAGAACAGACACACACACACTCTCTCGCACACGCACACTTACACACACATAAGCATACATTATGTATGTTAAAATATACTAGAGAAAACAAAAAGTCTAATAAAAAAAAAACAAAAAAAAAAACCCTACACAAAAAAACATATAGCAATAATAGATAGAGAGAGAGTGTATAAACGTATATTTTTCATGGGGAAAATTGGTAGAGTGGGGACAGAGAGCAGTTTTTGGAGGTGGGGGTGGTGAGAGAATCAGTGAACAGGAGGCCCATCGCCTGTTCATGCAAGGGAGACAATCGAAATAAAACTACCTCTGCTCTTACCATAGACAGTTTCCTCCCTTAAACTCTCTCTCCTTCTTAAGAATAAGAATAACTTTATTATCTCCAACTGGAGAAATTTGGTCAGGTGCATTATCACAACATAGACAAGTAAACAACATGGGGACCATAACTGTAAAAGCCAACAACAGCCCCAACAAATATTACGAAGATACAAATGTAAAAAATATCACATACATCGTTTCATACATACATCCACACACTGCAGGTAATAACTAGTATTCTTAATGTAAAAACAGAAAGAATTAAGACACATTATTTGAATATAATTATAAACATAGCCTACTATACTGCACATTGATTATAATAGACAGATAAGATAAGAATAAAGATGAATTGCGGAAAACCACAACCAGATAATCAGCACACACCCGCACCGCACCCACCCCCCCACCCCCACACCCCACACACGCGGATAACTTGATCAAACAAGAGTAATAAACATATGTTCTCAAATAAAAGCATTTCACATATTCGCTTTTAAAAACATTGCAATTAATTATTACATCGTAATTATTAAACAGAAATATATTTAGAATATGGACGTTAGTATTATACTAGAGAAAACAAAAAATCTAATAAAAAAACAACAACAACAAACAAAAAAACATATAGCAATAATAGATAGACAGAGAGAGAGAATGTATAAACTTATATTTTTCATGGGGAAATTGGTAGAGTGGGGAGAGAGAGCAGTTTTTGGAGGTGGGTGGTGGGGGTGGTGAGAGAATCAGTGAACGGGAGGCCCAGCTCCTGTTTATGAAAGGGAGACTATCGAAATAAAACTACCTCTGCTCTTACCGCAGACTGAGTTTCCTCCCTTAAACTCTCTCTCCCTCTTCCTTTCTCTCCATTTTTCTCTTTCTCTTTTATTTACTGCGTCACTCTCTGTCGGCCTATCTGACTCTTTCTTTCTTTTTTTCTGTCTCTCCTCCTCCTTTCACCCCTGTCATCCCTCTCAACAATCCTCTTGCTTGTCTTCTTCCTACTGTAATAATTGATGGTCAAGTTTTCACTTCATCAGTGCCGTGTGAGCACAGTTCATCTTGATATACATTATTTTTTGCTCCAGTCTAACGGATGCCTGCATGGCTCAGTAGGTTAATCACCGTTCTCTCAATCAAAAGGTTGTGAGTTCGAGTCTCCGGGTACACCCAAAATGTGAAGAGTAGGCTACTGCCAGATTAGACCCATAGCTGCTCTCTATCTGTGCATTTGTATGTGTGAATATGTGTGTATGTTCATGTATGTGTGTTTGTGTGTGAACGGTTAACATATTTGTGTGTGTGTTTTACATGTACACGTGTGTGTGTGTACATGCATGGGTACATCGTACAGCGTGTATGTATGTAAATGTGATTGAGAGAGAGGTGTGTTGCAGTCCATATTACCGAAGGTAGAGATTCACAGGAGACAATGATTGTCATTTTTGACTCACTTGTGAAAACAAAGTGAGTCTATGTTTTAACCCGGTGTTCGGTTGTCTGTCTGTGTGTGTGTGTGTGTGTGTGTGTGTGTGTGTGTGTCCGTGATAAACTTTAACATTTCCATTTTCTCTGTAGATTCTTTGAAAGTTGACACCAAATTTGGCATA
>NC_134885.1:30448215-30453215 GCF_041734735.1 Babylonia areolata
GAAAGGGTTAACCAACACTCTCAAAGACGTATCCGTGAAGCGGATGACCCATCAACTCACTCAGTACGGCCAGTCCTCTCTTCTCCTCTACCTTTAGCTTCCGTGGTCAGAACTGTGGTATTCTTTGTCAACATTCACCTCTTCAGTATAAGAGCGTTCCGCTTGCAATATTTTGATGATGGTAATTGGGATGAAACGCTGTTAACGTCGTCTCTTTCGCCGTTCGTATGGAGAGAGTTAATCCAGTGTGTGGTCCCAGTCTTCCTGTTTGATAATTATCAGAGCACACTCAACTCTGGGTAGGAGCTGGCCACGGGCCGAACCGCCCCCACCCCCTCCACCCCCCCCTCTCTAGCCCCCCCCCCCCCCCTCCATCCCCCCGCAGCCCCCCGGTCCCCCACTTCCCCCAACTTTGATGGTGCTCGAACCTACGCCCTCCCAGTGGTCAACACTATTTCATGACAGTGGCTGGTCACTACATGGTCAGTACTTTTTTTTCTGAATTGAAAAAACAACAAAAACAACAACAACAAAAAACCCCCCCAAAAAACAAAAACAAAACCACACACACACACACAAACACACACACACACACACACACAAAGAACAGCAACAAAAAACCCACTACAATAGTATCATCAACACGAACGGCAGCGCCAACAAAAATTAACAGCAGCGACAACGAAACAAAACAATAACAACAATAACAAACCCCCCCAAAAAAAAACAATGAATAATAACATATTTATGATGATGATGGAGTCTCCCGTCGGACGGACGGATGAGTAGGCAGGCAGGCTTATCTGTCGGTGTGTGTCCTCATATGGGAGAAGAGGCCGATTCTGGATGCGCAGCACTTCCCACAAGTGTTGCAAGGGAAAACGTCTCCAGAAGTTGAGCCCTGCTTCCTTCGCACACGCTTCTCCTTAATGGACAGTGTTCTCTTGTTTTCAAACGTCTTTATGCCACTAGAGCACAGCATCCTCCAGCGAGAGCGGTCAAGGGCATCAGTTTCCCAGGAAGCGATGTCTATGTCACAGGCTTTGAGGTTTGTCTTCAAGGTGTCCTTGAAGCGCTTGCAGGGTCTTCCAAGTTCACGGTGGCCTTCCTTCAGCTGGCCATACAAAAGCATCTTAAGGATCCTGCTGTCTGTCATACGGACAACGTGTCCTGTCCAGCGTAGCTGGCACTGGATCAGCAGGCTTTCGATGCTGGGCAGGCCGCTCCTCTCTACATATACAGAATATATAATAGCCGTTGTGTCATTAAAGAGGCTGCGATATAAATCACAAACAAAGAAGAGGACCAACTTGTCAAACAGAAAACAAAACCAGATGTTGGCTATCTATTTCATCAATAACCACAAAAAACCCCCACAACAACCCACATTATGCAGATATCATGCAAAATGTGCTGAAGCAGCAGACACACGGATATTATATGTATGCGTTCCTTAGGCCCTAAATGGCTGCAGATGTGATACGATGAGGACGATTAAAAGATCGGCGTTTTGTGTCTGGTTATTATTACCCCTCTCTCTCTCTTTCTTTCCGTCCTTTTCCTTTGATCCAGCTGATCTCCGTTTCCCAAATTCCCTGAAGTCTCCTGCCTATACTGTCTCCTTTTCCAGGCTCTGTTTGCCTTTCACACAAAGCGCCATCTCTGGCAACTTTCCTTGGCATCTTTTTTTTGTCTTTCTTTTTTATTCCTTCTTTCTTGCTCAGTTCTCTTCGCCCATTTTCGTTTCTTTATCGCCCATCTAACACACACACATACACGCGTGCGCGCGCGCGCGCGCATCACACACATACACACACATATAACATGTACATGCATGTGCACACACACACACAACCACACACACACACACACACACACACACACACACACACACACACACACACACACACACACACACACACACACACACACAAAGCAGACACTCATACGCAAACACATAAACACATATGCACGTACGAAGGCACACACACACACACACACACACACACACACACACACACACACACACACACACATACACACACACACACACACACACACACGAATGCACGCAATCACACATACATGCACACACACACGCATACATATCCACCCCCCCCCCCAACCCCCTCCCCACCCACACACACAAACACTTACATACACATGCACGCATGCTCGCAGACGCGCCTACACACATATGTACACGCGCGCGCGTACGCTCTCACACGTGACACACACGTATGCATGTACGCACGCGCGCGCGCGCGCACACACACACACACACACACACACACACACATAGTCATACGCCACTCACACGCACACAGACATACAGACACAGACAGAGACAGACAGACAGACAGACAGACAGACACACACACACACACACACACATATGAGAATATATATAATTATATATGCAATTATTATATATACATACCTACACACGCACGCACAGATATACAGACACACATATACATACATTCATGCATTGTTGTCTTATTTATTTATTTATTATTTTATTTTATTTATTTATATATTAAAAAAAAAAATTATTTTTTTATTTATTTTATTTATTTATTTTTTATAATCATTTTATTAGTATTACTATTATTATTACTACTACCTTTTTCTATATTATAATTATTATTCATTTATTTATTTATTTATGTAAGCTTATCTATTATTTATTCCCCCGTTTTTGTTTTTTTGTTGTTGTTTTTTTCCTCAAGGCCTGACTAAGCGCCTTGGGTTACGCTGCTGGTCAGGCATCTGCTTGGCAGATGTGGTGTAGCGTATATGGTTTGTCCGAACGCAGTGACGCCTCCTTGAGCTACTGAAACTGAAACTCATGTGAAACGGGTGGAGGCAAACATTTTCCATTTTGTCATTCAGATGATAATGTCCATGAGATCAGTCTTCACATCTGAGGACAAAAGGACCACATCTCTCTCTGTGTGTGCTCTTAATTAAGCTTTATCGATAATTCCTCTTCTGCGTGGATTTTGAGACTGATTTCCACGTGGATTATTTTGATAAAGTTGTTTTCATTTGATCTGACGGGCGCCATAGCCGAATGGTTAAAGCGTTGGACTTTCGATCTGAGGGTCCCGGGTTCGAATCACGGTGACGGCGCCTGGTGGGTAAAGGGTGGAGATTTTTACAATCTCCCAGGTCAACATATGTGCAGACCTGCCAGTGCCTGAACCCCCTTCGTGTGTATACGCAAGCATAAGATCAAATACGCACGTTAAAGATCCTGTAATCCATGTCAGCGTTCGGTGGGTTATGGAAACAAGAACATACCCAGCATGCACATCCCCGAAAGCGGAGTATGGCTGCCTACATGGCGGGGTAAAAACGGTCATACACGTAAAAAGCCCACTCGCGTATATACGAGTGAACGTGGGAGTTGAAGCCCACGAACGCAGAAGAAGAAGAAGAAAAAGAAGATCTGATTAGATGGTCCTGATCTAAGGACAGTCACTAGAGGGTTGTCAAACGTCACCCAATTTCGTTCTGCGCTGACGATACCGAAGCTGTACAATACTGATCAATATACAGACAGGCGCAATAGCCGAGTGGTTAAAGCAATCTGAGGTCAATCTGAGGGTCCCGAGTTTGAATCTCGGTAACGGCGCCTGGTGGGTAAAGGGTGGAGATTTTTCCGATCTCTCAAGATCAACATATGTGCAGACCTGCTTGTGCCTCAAACCCCTTCGTGTGTATACGCAAGCAGATGATCAAACATTCACGTTAAAGACCCTGTAATCCATGTCAGCGTTTGGTGGGTTATGGAAACAAGAACGTACCCAGCATGCGCCCCCCAAAAATTGAATATGGCAGCCTACACGGCGGGGTAAAAACGGTCATACACGTGGGAACCCACTCGTGTACATATGAGGTAATGTGGGAGTTGTAGCCCACGAACGAAGAAGAAGAAGAAGAAGAAGAAGAAGAAGAAGAAGAAGAAGAAGAAGAAGAAGAAGAAGAAGAAGAAGAAGAAAACACCTACACCACTGAGAAGTAGAGCAGAAAATTAAGAGCTAATGTTTCAGTTTCAGATTCAGTAGCTCAAGGAGGCGTCACTGCGTTCGGACAAATCCATATACGCTACACCACACCTGCCAAGCAGATGCCTGACCAACAGCGTAACCCAACGCGCTTAGTCAGGCCTTGAGAAAAAAAGAAAAAAAGAAAAAAAAGGTGAATAAATAATAGATAAGCTTACATAAATAAATAAATAAATAAATAAATAAATAAATAAATAATAATTATGATATAAAAAGGTAGTAGTAATGATAATAATAAAAAAAATTAAAAATAATAATAAATAGATAAATAAATGACAACAATGATGATAAATAAGCAAATAAATGCAAAACATGAAGACACACATTCACACATACACATAGAGCTAATGTGATAATTCGAAGGGGGAAAAAATGGGGGTGGGGGGGGGGGATCTTCAATGAAAATGTTGTGTGGAACGGTAGGCCATTAGACATTGACAACTTCTTCTTCTTCTGCGTTCGTGGGCTGCAACTCCCACGTTCACTCGTATGCACACGAGTGGGCTTTTACGTGTATGACCGTTTTTACCCCGCCATGTAGGCAGCCATACTCCGTTTTCGGGGGGTGTGCATGCTGGGTATATTCTTGTTTCCATAACCCACCGAACGCTAACATTGATTACAGGATCTTTAACGTGCGTATTTGATCTTCTGCTTGCATATACACACGAAGGGGGCTCAGGCACAAGCAGGTCTGCACATATGTTGACCTGGGAGATCGGAAAAATCTCCACCCTTTACCCACCAGGCGCCGTCACCGTGATTCGAACCCGGGACCCTCAGATTGACAGTCCAACGCTTTAACCACTCGGCTATTGCGCCCGTCATCACATTGACAACAAAATCGCTGGCAGGCTATCCTCCTCCACTGACTCATACGGATGTTGACGGATGTTCAGTCTGAGTGGGGCGTCCTTTAGTTCCTTT
>NC_134885.1:30465715-30470715 GCF_041734735.1 Babylonia areolata
ATATAGGGGTGAAAAAAGGGGGGAAAGGGATAATTTATCTCAATACATACAGGGGTGAACAAGGGGGAAAGGGATAATCTATTTCAATAGATAGAGGGGAGAAAAAGAGGGAAGGGATAATTTATTTCAATACATATAGGGGTGAAACAAGGGGAAAAGGGATAATTTATTTCAATACATATAGGGGTGAAAAAAACGGGGGGAGGGATAATTTATTTCAATACATATAGGGGTGAAACAAGGTGGGAAGGGATAATCTATTTCAATAGATAGAGGGGAGAAAAAGAGGGAAGGGATAATTTATTTCAATACATATAGGGGTGAAAGAAAGGGGAAGGGATAATCTATTTCAATACGTACAGGGGGTGAAAACATGAGGGGAAAGGGATAATTTATTTCAATACATATAGGGGTGAACAAGGGGGGAAGGGATAATTTTGGGGGACATCCGATATATATATATATATATATATATATATATATATATATATATATATATATATATATATATATATATATATATATGTGTGTGTGTGTGTGTGTGTGTGTGTGTGTGTGTGTGTGTGTGTGTGTGTGGGCGGGGGGCGGCGGGGGTAGTGTATATATGTAACTGGTGTAGTTTTATATGGTATGATCAACAGATTTTACCCCCAGTCCCACTGCAGAACGTGAAGCAAGCGGTTCACGTGCACTGTGAACCACACGCCATGTCCTGCCTGAATGGAGAGTTACGAAAAAGTTGCCTCTCTGCGACAAACAACAACAACAAACCCAGCGTGAATCCCGCACGCGGCCGATCTCTCTCTCTCTCCCCCCCCCCCCCCCTCCAAGGTTCTTGCCGATGTAACATTGACAACGAAATTCACACAAAAGCTAGACGTTGTCCTGTCTGGTTGCATTTAGTTTTATTCTGTGACAATTTGAGTGTTTTTGACAGTACGGGTTAGGCCTTTGGTGGACCCCAGATGTTAAAAAAAGAGTACGAGGAAGACCAAAGATACATCTTATACGATGCAGAACGGCTGAGAAAGAAGTGAACAAGGGAAAGAAAATGACCTAAGACAGCATAAAACCAACCGGCAGCTGTGGAGATCTGTGGTGACAGCCTTTTGTCCTACAAGGCTACGAAGGGGATTACAAAAAAACAAAAAACAAAAACAAAGAAGTGTCTATTTCGTTTCAATTGTTCTTGCATTTTCCACCGTAGGAGCTCTAAGCTATTTACGGCTTTATTATTCAAGCGTGTTTAATTGAACTCCTTTTGGAGATAATGGCGGGTATAGTTCTCCCGGTATTACGTCAGACGTTGTATCGTTTATTATGTACATCTTTTCCTCACCTTGTTTTTTTTTTTTTCCTGAGACCATTGGCGAGTAGGATCAGAGGTCACATATGTCACATGATTCTGGCGACCACGATGGTCGTTGTTTCATTGCCCGTTAACTCATTAATGCCGATTACGTTAACGCCTAGACTACTGAGCCTTGGTAAAACGAAGTGAAACATGGACGACGTATCGCCGTCACATTCAACAACTTGAGCAGTTTCACCAGAGATGCCTACGAAAGATCCTCGGCATAAAGTGGCAAGACAGGGTCTCTAACCTCCAGGTCCTAGAGAGCATCGAAAGCCTGCTGATCCAGTGCCAGCTACGCTGGACAGTGCGCATAACAGACAGCATGATCCCGAAGATGCTATTGTATGGCCAGCTGAAAGAAGGCCACCGCAAACTTGGAAGACCCTGCAAGTGCTTCAAGGACACCTTGAAGACAAACCTCAAAGCCTGTGACATAGACATCGCTTCCTGGGAAACTGATGTCCTTGACCGCTTTCGTTGGAGGATGCTGTGCTCTAGTGGCATAAAGACGTTTGAAAACAAGAAAACGCTGGCCATTAAGTAGAAGCGTGAGCGAAGGAAGCAGGGCTCAACTTCTGGAGAGGTTTTCCCTTTTAACATCTGTGGGAAGTGCTGCGCATCCAGAATTGGCCTCTTCTCCCATATGAGGACACACACCGACAGATAAGCCTGCCTGCCTACTCATCCGTCGGTCCGACGGGAGATTCCATCGAACTACTGTGCCTTGGTAAAACGAAGAGCGCAGGCCATGAACACGAAATGCAAAAGCTACAAACTGTATACCGTTGAGTGGTGTCGCTGATTTTGTTGAACAAGGAGAAATACAGTCTCAAGAGGACCATGTCTACCAGATACAAAATGGTAACTGACATCCTGACCGGTGAGCTCAGTCTATTCTCAGTGAGGTGACTGACACTGGCGAGTGTACTCGTCAACGAACGGTCAGTTAATGTAATCAGTTGTTGTCAGTAGTAGACATATGCCAGGCTCATCAACGTACACAACCTGTGAAAATCTCCAAAACTAATGTATGTCGAAAGCTTAAACGCTGGTAAAAATACAGACAACTAAACAAGTCCGGACTGTTTGTAGCTTCGATATTCAGAAGAACAGGAGCAATGGCGAGCATGATGATCTTCAACTCTTTGGTTATCAATACAAAACGAATTATTTTATTTTATTTTTTGCTGCCCCATCATCTGCACCGTTTCAGTGGCATAACTCCCACTAGCCACTCATTTAGATTCCCCCTTACACGGCCACACCAGGGTTCGTCCGTCACAGTTCCAGCGTCGGCAGTCTGCAGGGAACCATCGATGTTAGACCGCCAGGAGGCCACACACCAGACGAGACCCTGCACTGCTGCTGAGTCACTTCGGTGGTGTTCAGTGGTGCCTGTCCTGATTCAAAGTACTAAGGACACCACCTACTAAGCCCCCTACCAACAACAATAATGGCTTAGTCGCGGAGCCCGACTGAGTGAGCGTCCCTCCCAAAGAGCATTATTCTTTACCTGAAGCAGCGAACACACAACCGTGGACACGAAAAAGACGTCCACTTCAAAGTCATGACACAGGGTGGTGTACAGCACAGACAAGTCAGGTTAGTGTGGGTGTAAAACTTTGTTTTGTGTGGTATTGAGCTGTGTGTGTGTGTGTGTGTGTGTGTGTGTGTGCGTGCGTGCGTGCGTGTGTGTGTGTGTGTGTGTGTGTGTGTGTGTGTGTGTGTGTACCTCTCTGTCTGTTTGTTCGTCTGTCTGTCTGTCTGTCTCTGTCAACATTTCTGTGCATTTTTCTCTCCTTCCCTCTCCCTCTCTCTCTCTCGGTCTCTGTCAGAATGTCTCTCTGTCTCTATCTCTCAGTGTTAATTAGATTACACAACTGACCACTCATTCTCCTCTCTGTTTGACTCCCTCCCTCCCTCTCTCTCTCCTTGTACCTCACTGTTTCAAGCCCTATGAACCTATTGGCCCAGTAGAAATGCAGACATGGGAAAGTAATTCTGTACCCGCCTCACCTCACCCTCAACCCCACCCCAACCCCCTACCCCACCTCCCTATCCCCTACCCCCCACACCAGGTCGCAGAGAAAGGGAAAGCAGGTCTCTTCAGTTCATGTTGTTTGCCATGAAGCGAACCAGAAGAATGAACTGAAAACATGACAAAACTGTTACGTGGATTACATTCATCAAGATTGAACGCGTTCACTCTTGAGGCCTCCCCCCCTCCCCTTCACCCCCGGGTTCGAATATGTTTTACTTTACCGTTGTCCAATTTGAAATGTTTGAAGTGAAAGGACTATGCATCTCTCTCTCTCTCTCTCTCTCTCTCTCTCTCTCTCTTACATGTATACACACACACACACACACACACACACACACACACACACACACACACACATATATATATATATATACTGTTTTATTTTATTACATATTACACTACAAGTGTCATATTTACATAATGATAATAATATACATTGTATTTTACCTGGTTTATATAAAACAAAATCATTATCTTATGATGATAACTTTTCTTTATTTTGCTTTTCATTTCCGTTATGCATGGATGGAATAACAGTGCATTCTATCACGGTTCATCCATCTCCGCCTCTTAAGTGATTTCAATCTGCCTTTGCAAAATACCATGACGAGTGGATCGATTGTGGAAGAAAAGCAAACTGGAGGGACAGATTCTATGAACTCAGAGATTGGAAAGACTCTGGTTTCAGTTTCCCTTTCTATTCCCTCTGTCTGTCTTCTTTCAATGTCTCTCCCTTCCTCCCTCCTTTCTTGGTCCTGACCTCTCTCTCTCTCTTCTCTCTCTCTCTACTCTCTGTGTGTGTGTGTGTGTGTGTGTGTGTGTGTGTGTGTGTGTGCCCGTCTGTCTATCTGTCGGTCTGTCTCTGTCAACCTTTCTGTGCATTTCACTCTACTTCCCTTTCTCTCTCCCGGTCTCGGTCTGAATGCCTGTCTCTATCTCTCAGTGTTAATTAGATTACACAACTGACCACCCATTCTCCTCTCTCTTTGACTCACCCCCCTACCTCTCTCTCTCACTCTGTCCCTCTCTCTCTCCTTGTACCTCATTGTTTCAAGCCCTATGAACCTATTGGCCCAGTAGAAATGCAGACAGGAAAAGTAATTCTGTAACCGCCTCAACCTCACCCTCACCCTCACCCCACCTCCCTATCCCCTACCCCCCACACCAGGTCGCAGAGAAAGGGAAAGCAGATCTCTTCAGTTCATGTTGTTTGCCATGAAGCGAACCAGAAGAATGAACTGAAAACACGACAAAACTGTTACGTGGATTATATTCATCAAGATTGAACGCGTCTACTCCCGAGGTCTTTCCCAACTGATTGGAATATGTTTTACTTTACTGTCATCCAGTTTGAAGTATTTGAAGGGAAAGGGCTCTCTGTTTTATGTATCATATATCGACATTATATTATATTGTACTGTGTTACGTTATATTACATTATATTATATTTCTACATGTGTCATATAAAATGATAATGATATACATTTTACTCACCTTATTAATATTTAAAAAATATATATATCAATATCTTATGATGATAGTTTATCTTTATTTTGCTTTTCTATACCGCTATGCATTGATGATATTACAGTGCATTCTATC
>NC_134885.1:30475715-30490715 GCF_041734735.1 Babylonia areolata
CGTGGATTCTTTTACGTGCGCTAAGTGCAAGATATACACGGGGCCTCGGTTCATCCTTTTTTAGCTGAATGACTAGCGTCAAGAGCAAACAATAATTATATGGGATACGTGTGTATGGCAGGGAAAAATATCCACGAAGGGCCAACAACCCTTCTGTTATTACAGATATGTTTTGGTAAGTATCAGTTACAAAATAGTAAGGAATGGGAAAGGGAAAGGCGAGAAAGAATGGGGCTTATGAAAAGTGAAGATACTGCAGTCTTCAGCAGTAGCACTTAGGGAGACACTGAACCAGCTCGAGGGACCGTTGTTCTGTGCCAGGCACGAGTTTGGTTTCGTCTCCAGGTTGAGCTTTCTCGTATGGCAGGGCAATGGTGTTGTGACTGTATGATCGATTGTCAGTCGTTGTCTGACTATGACCACCAGAACAGCAGAGGAGGCAACTGCTGTCCCCGATTGTCTTGGCCAGAGTTTGGTTATGGTTGAGAGTGTCTTGCCCAAGTTATATATCCCCACTGTCTCAGCCATGATGACTTTTGGACAGTCTGCGTCATAATATACAAACCCGAGACACTTCCACTTGTGACGAGATGTTCTCATCTCCATTTGGGGTGAAATCCACAATCTATTAAGCTCACATCTCTCTCTTTGTGGGAATGCCCCAGAGCTTCTTTCAGAATTTATTGCAATCCCCCTTGTGGGAATACTGTGCTGTACACTTCCCCTTGTCTATTGATCTCAGAGAGTGTTCCCATACCTTTGTTCTTTCTGTTGTCTCTTTGTCTATCGTTGTCTCGGTTCCTGCCATATCTTGTTCAGTCACTTTGTTTACGACTGTGTCGAAAACTGGCTGGTATATTGTTCACATTCCCCTTCACGAGGGGCCAAGGCCTGATGTGAATAAACCATCACGAGTCTCGAGTCTCGTTTTCTGCCACTCGTGTTCAGATATCTGTATTTGATCTCGAACTACCACACTTTTTCTGTAGTTGCAGATGGAAGAACATTTGTCACACTTGCAGTCAAGAGGAGCGGCCTGCCCAGCATCGAAAGCCTACGCTGGACAGGACACGTTGTCCGAATGACAGACAGCAGGATCCCGAAGATGCTACTGTATGGCCAGCTGAAGGAAGGCCACCGTGAACTTGGAAGACCCTGCAAGCGCTTCAAGGACACCTTGAAGACAAACCTCAAAGCCTGTGACATAGACATCGCTTCCTAGGAAACTGATGCCCTTGGCCGCTCTCGCTGGAGGATGCTGTGCTCTAGTGGCATAAAGACGTTTGAAAACAAGAGAACGCTGGCCGTTAAGGAGAAGCGTGAGCGAAGGAAGCAGGGCTCAACTTCTGGAGACGTTTTCCCTTGCAACACCTGTGGGAAGTGCTGCGCATCCAGAATCGGCCTCTTCTCCCATATGAGGACACACACAGACAGATAAGCCTGCCTGCCTACTCATCCGTCGGTCTGACGGGAGACTCCATCAGTCCGTCCTCAACCGGTTTCTTGAGACGGGGCGAATCATTCGTGAGTCTTTTCACGGAAATGATTACTCAGGTCAGATCAGGATGAAACTTGTTCAGTGTCCTATGGTGATGATGCAGTTCATACAAAGCAAGTGAAGCAGACATTTTGGTTTTTTGCCACAGAGACGAAAACTAAATAGAATGTGTGTGTGTGTGTGTGTGTGTGTGTGTGTGTGTGTGTGTGTGTGTGTGTGTGTGTGCGCGCGCGCGGAGGGTGGGGGGTGGGGTGGGGGTGTTTAAGTGCGAACTGGGAAATGTCGTAACGTGATCACCAATGTTGCGATTGGCGAATGACAGAGGGAATAGGATGACACTACTCCAAGTGATGTCGAACTGTGCAAGCTCAGTTGCGTCAGAACCCAGGCATCTGCAATAAACAGCATGGCATGTAGTTTTTGATTTGGGAATCTTTCTGAAGACTTCTCAAAAAGTAAGCAATCCAGACATTTTCAAAAAGCACTTCATTTTTTTAACACATCATTATACGTGCACTTCGTTTTTTAACACATCAGTTTTCGTGTGGATATATCGTTCGTAACTAGTATACTAGTTTGGCTTTTCACATATATTATTTAACTAAAATCATTCCCTTAAGGAGAAATAAATGAAGTAAAAAAACATATTGCATCGTATAGTTATGTAAACTGTATGTTTTGCAGCCACTTTACTGAAAATCAGTACAGTTTTTTTTTTTTAAACTTCTTCCCCATCATCGCTGTCAATCACGGCCCATCTTCTAGTTTTGCGAGGAATAATATCCGTTTCCCTCCTGTTTGTTTATAATTCATTTCAGCAAGCTTTCTCATTGGCCCAGCATCGTTTGCCAGGCATGGTGATTGCGTCCGCCAAGTGTTTGAACAAGAATCTGATCTGGTCTTCCTGCTGATGATAACTTGCACACGCGCACGTTTTTCTGTGGTTTGAAGGAGTTTACAGAGCGGGAGGGACCCGACCACCCATAGCCTGTCGATCCGCAGATTTATTTGCTTCGGGGGGGTGTTAATGATACGGGGAGTGGAGTGATGAAAGGAGTGTGTATGTGTGTGGGGGTGTGGAGGCGTGGGGGGGTGGGGGTGGGGGTGGCCATAAAAATCAATTCAGGGGGATAAGGGACGTAAAGGCTTCACATCATATACTCATATTGATGCGAAGCTAAACTCATTACTCCACAGTGCTATGAACACTGATCACTTTGTTCTGTGATGATGCAGGATCCACGTATGACCAACGGATAGATTGCTGGTAAAGTATTTTCTCGACACGTCCTCAGTTTTATGAACCTGTCCACGTGAAAAATATTCTGACGCACACGCGACAGATAAATTGTGCGTAGCATTTTTCGTTCACTAAGTGGATTCACACAGTACGTGAATGATGCACTGAGACCGGGCTCTGCATTGAGAATTCCTACTGAATCTCTGTCAACATTCATTCAGATCAATCGTGACTTAGTTCGAGATAATTAATTCACATCCATCTACATATTTTTTGTTTGTTTGCCCATGAAGCAGCCTTGACGGCAGTTGCTTTCACTGAAACTAAATTGTTTCAGAAATGTTAAATAACATAATGAATAACCAGTCAATAATAATTAGTCAGATAAAACAAATGTAGAGCGATAAACTGTATTGATATGGCCGAGTTGGGCACAGAGCGAGCCTGCTGGAATGAAGGATAAACAAACAGCAGAGGACAAAGCAGTATTATCCTGTGAAAACTAGAAAGATGGGCTTTGGGACACACACACACACACACACACACACACACACACACACACAGATTGAAAGAACATGCAGTGATCAAATCAAATAAAAAAATTTCAGCAGACAATCGCTTTCATCATGGTTTTTTTTCGTCAGCACCATACAGTAGCTCCGCCCACCTTTCCAGTTTTCATAGGGAGAACCCCCCAGCCTTTCCCCTGCTGTTTGCTTATCATTCATTCCGACAGGTTCCCTCCGTGCCCAGCTCACTCTGCCAGGCGGTCCTTCCCATTACACGAACCAAGTGTTTGACGAAGGATCTGACCTGGACCTCAGCACGTCTGAGATAACTTGTACAAGTGACACGATTTTCTGTGGTTTGATGGAATGAAGAGAGTGTGGTAAGATAGACTGCCCACCCAGGCATTTATTTGCTCTGGGGTGGGCTAAGGGTAAGAGTGTGGAGTGATGCCATGGCTGTGGGGTTTGGGATGAGTCCTCGAAAATCAATTGGGGGAAAAAGGGGGCGTAAATTGTTCACGGGGGATATCTGGTTTGTGGATCTATTCGTTAGTCCGTGTTTTTCGTCACTGGCAGATAGGCATCTTGGCATTTCTGCCACCTTCCTGCTTGAGGAATATTTAGATAATCATTATGCCTCGAAACTAAAATGCTAAAATGTATAATTACCTGAACGTCACTTTTGTCAGAGTCATTAGGAAAATTTACTCTATGTCAACACTATGTTGCTCCACACACACACACACACACACACACACACACACACGTGTGTGTATGTATATATGTGTCTGTGCAGAGAGAGAGAGAGAGAGAGAGAGAGACAGAGACAGAGACAGAGAGAGTTTGCAATAATAAAATATAAATTTTAGACGTGAATCTTCGTTTTTTTGCTGCATCACACAGAACCACAGTCCGCCCTTTCCCCTGCTGTTTACTTATCATTCATTCCGACAGTCTCGCTCCGTGCCCAACTCTCTCTGCCAAGTGGTCTTTCCCATTACACGAATCAAGTGTTTGACGAAGGATCCAATCTGGACCTCACCCACGTCTGAGATAACTTGCACAAGCGACACGATTTTCTGTGGTTTGATGGAGTGAAGAGAGTGTGGTGAGATAGACTGTCAACCTGGGGATTTATTTGCTCTGGGGTGGGGTAAGGGTAAGAGTGTGGAGTGATGCCGTGACTGTGGGGTTTGGGATGAGTCCTCAAAAATCAATTCTGGGGAAGAAAGGGGTGTAAAGTGTTCACGGGGGATATCTGGTTTGTGAATCCGTTTGTTAGTCCATATTTTTTGACACTGGCAAATAGGCATCTTGACAATTCTGCCACCTTCTTGCTTGAGGAATATCTAGATAATCATTATGCCTCGAAACTAAAATGCTAAAATGTATAATTACCTGAACGTCACTTTTGTCAGAGTCATTAGGAAAATTTACTCTATGTCAACACTATGTTGCTCCACACACACACACACACACACACACACACACACACGTGTGTGTATGTATATATGTGTCTGTGCAGAGAGAGAGAGAGAGAGAGAGAGAGACAGAGACAGAGACAGAGACAGAGAGACACAGAGAGAGAGTCTGCAATAATAAAATATAAATTCTTGCTGCATCACAGAGAACCACAGGCCATCTTTTCATTTTTCACAGGGAGAATCCCCCGCTCTTTCCACTGCTGTTTACTTATCATTCATTCCGACAGTCTCGCTCCGTGCCCAACTCACTCTGCCAGGCGGTCTTTCCCATTACACGAACCGAGTGTTTGACGAAGGATCTGACCTGGACCTCACCACGTCTGAGATAACTTGTACAAGCGACACGATTTTCTGTGGTTTGATGGAGTGAAGAGAGTGTGGTGAGATAGACTGTCAACCTGGGGATTTATTTGCTCTGAGGTGGGCTAAGGGTAAGAGTGTGGAGTGATGCCATGGCTGTGGGGTTTGGGATGAGTCCTCGAAAATCAATTGGGGGAAAAAGGGGGCGTAAATTGTTCACGGGGGATATCTGGTTTGTGGATCTATTCGTTAGTCCGTGTTTTTCGTCACTGGCAGATAGGC
The DNA here is from genome assembly GCF_041734735.1 of Babylonia areolata. Classification (NCBI taxonomy): domain Eukaryota; kingdom Metazoa; phylum Mollusca; class Gastropoda; order Neogastropoda; family Buccinidae; genus Babylonia; species Babylonia areolata. The sequence goes on from NC_134885.1 coordinate 30,481,029, forward strand.
ATCTTGGCATTTCTGCCACCTTCCTGCTTGAGGAATATTTAGATAATCATTATGCCTCGAAACTAAAATGCTAAAATGTATAATTACCTGATCGGCACTTTTGTCAGTGTCATTTGGAAAATTTACTCTACGTGAACACTATGTGGCTCCACACACACACACACACACACACACACACACATGTGTGTATGTATATATGTGTGTGTGCACAGAGAGAGAGAGAGAGAGAGAGAGAGAGAGAGAGAGAGAGAGAGAGAGAGAGAGACAGAGACAGAGAGAAAGAGAGAGAGAGAGTTTGCAATAATAAAATATAAATTCTAGACGTGAATCTTCATTTTTTTGCTGCATCACACAGAACCACAGTCCGCCCTTTCCCCTGCTGTTTACTTATCATTCATTCCAACAGTCTTGCTCCGTGCCCAACTCACTCTGCCAGGCGGTCTTTCCCATTACACGAGCTGAGTGTTTGACGAAGGATCCAATCTGGACCTCACCCACATCTGAGATAATTTGCACAAGCAACACGATTTTCTGTGGTTTGATGGAGTGATGAGAGTGTGGTGAGATAGACTGTCAACCTGGGGATTTATTTGCTCTGGGGTGAGGTAAGGGTAGAGTGTGAAGTGATGCCGTGACTGTGGGGTTTGGGATGAGTCCTCAAAAATCAATTCTGGGGAAGAAAGGGGTGTAAAGTGTTCACGGGGGATATCTGGTTTGTGAATCCGTTTGTTAGTCCATATTTTTTTTACACTGGCAAATAGGCGTCTTGACAATTCTGCCACCTTCCTGCTTGGGGAATATTTAGATAGTCATTATGCCTCGAAACTAAAATGCTAAAATGTATAATTACCTGATCGGCACTTTTGTCAGAGTCATTAGGAAAATTTACTCCATGTGAACACTATGTGGCTCCACACCCACACACACACACACACACACACACACACACACATGTGCATGTATATATGTTTATGTGCAGAGAGAAAGAGAGAGAGAGAGAGTCTGCAATAATAAAATGAAAATTCCCGACGTGAATTTTTTTTTTTTTTTTTTTTGTGCTGCATCACACAGAACCACAGCCCATCTTTTCAGTTTTCACAGGGAGAATTCCACTGCTGTTTACTTATCATTCATTCCGACAGGTTCCCTCCGTGCCCAACTCACTCTGCCAGGCGGTCCTTCCCATTACACGAACCAAGTGTTTGACGAAGAATCCAATCTGGACTTCACCCACGTCTGAGATAACTTGCACAAGCGACACGATTTTCTGTGGTTTGAAGGAGTGAAGAGAGTGGTAGATAGATTGTCAACCGGAGATTTATTTGCACTGGAGTGGGGTAAGGGTAGAGTGTGGAGTGATGCCTCTGTCTCTCTGTCTCTGTCTCTCTCTCTCTATCAAAAATATCACCAAGCTAAATGATATCAAAGCCATGCTTTTTCAAAATCTTTGACACTCAGGTATTACCTGTGCTCCTGTATTCATCTGAAATGTGGGGTATGAAGAGGATATATACTGTTGAAAAGGTACATACTTTTGTTTGTAAACGTCCCTTTGAAAATGCCAAACAAATTTGTTTATGGTGAGTTTGAGCGACATCCGCTGTATGTTAACAGCACTGTGAGATGCATGAAATACTGGCTAAAATGTTTGAAAATGGACATGGAAAGATTACCTAGGCAAGCTTACTTGATGTTAAGAAACCTGGATGACAGAGGTAAAACATGCTGGGCATCTTTTGTTAAGAATACATTATTTCAGTTGCGCTTGAGATATGCTTGGTACAACCAAGGTGTTGAACACGAAGCTGCCTTTATTTCCTTGTTAAAACAAAGACTGACAGACAGTTTTCTCCAAGACTGGAACAGTTCAATAATCAGTAAGGACACTTATGATACTTACAATCAGATTGTTCAAAAATGATTTTGAATGTGAAAAGTATTTTGAATTCATGGATATAAGATGTTTTCTGGACTGTCTTGTGAAACTACGAATTGGTGTGTTACCAATAACAGGATCCAGGTGGTGGCGTGGGTCCCTCAGCTTAAATTCCAGTTATCTATGTACAGTCTGTAAAATTGATGAATCCCAACACCACTTTATTTTTGTGTGTCCCTCATATACCAGTATCAGAAACAAGTACATACCAGGCATTATTAAAGATCACACTGAATTATTGAAACATGGATCTATTGGAAAAAATAAGAAAGTTGAGTATGTATCTTTTCTATGCTCTTCGTCATAGACAACAGTTTGAAGATGTGTAATTTGACCTCAATCAAGAATAGTTTAGTTTATTTTTTTCAAAATGAATTACTAATCAAGTGACATGAAATGCATACCTAAGATGTACACATTTTGCCAGAAACCCTTTCCTATGGGCTGGTGGCCGCATGAAGGAATACAGTTTGTTCTTGTTCTTGTTCTGTCTCTCTGTCTCTCGCTGTCTCTGTCTCTCTCTCTCTGAGCCCCGTTTCTGTCTTTCTGTGTTAATCTGTCTGTCTGTATCTCTGTTTGTCCCCCCCCTCTCTCTCTTTCTCTGTCCGCTCTCTTCTCTCTCTCTCTCTTTCTCTCTCTCTCTCTGTGTGTGTGTGTGTGTGTGTGTGTGTGTGTGTGTGTGTGTGTGTGTGTGTGTGTGTGTGTGTCTGTCCCTCTGTCTCTATCACGTTCCATTGGCCTTGTTTGGTAATACTGTGCGTAATCCTTATTATCTGTCTCTCTCATGATGTGTGAGATTGCGTGCGTGCGTGCGTGCGTGTGTGTGTGTGTGTGTGTGTGTGTGTATGTGTGTGTGTGTGTGTGTGTGTGTGTGTGCGTGTGTGTGTGTGTGTGTGTGTGTGTGTTCTGTGTCTGTCTGAATGTCTCTCAGTCTTTCTGTCTATGTTCAGTGCCATTGGTCTCGTCAGGCAATTCGGTATGTAATCTTTCATTTCTTCACTCCACTCTCTGTCTCTTTCTGTTCCCCTTTTCTCTCTCAGTCTCCCTCTTCGTATCTCTTTCTGTCTCTCTTTCTAACCTGTCTGTGTGTGTTGTATCTGACCGTCTGTCTGACTGCCTGTCCCTTCCCCATCTCTCTCTCTCTCTCTCATTCGTCTCCCTCTGTCTGTATCTTTCTACTTCTCTTCCTTAACCCCCCCCCCCCCTCTCTGTATCCCGTATCTGTCTGTCTGTCTCCCTTCCCCGTCTCTCTCTCTCTCCCCTTTTCTTTATCTCTGTCTGTCTCTCGTCTCCCTCTGTCTGTATCTTTCTACCTCTCTTCCTTACCGCCCTCTCTCTGTGCCCTGTATCTGTCTGTCTGTATGTGTGCCTACCTTCCCCGTCCATCTCTCTTTCTGTCTCTCTGTCTCTGTCTGTCTCTGTGTGTGTGTGTGTGTGTGTGTGTGTGTGTGTCTCGTCTCTCTCTGTCTGTATCTTTCTATCTCTCTTCCTTACCATCTCCCCTCTCTATGTCCTGTATCTGTCTTTCTGTGTGCCTCTCTCTCTCTCTCTCTCTCTCTCTCTCTCTCTCTCTCACACACACACAGAGTGTGCACGTGTGCAAATGTTAAACCTGTAACAACACCCTCTCTCGTGCTGCCTGCCACTCAGTGTATGGCCAAATCGGATTTCACAATCACGCAATATTACGTCAGATCACTACCTCCATCCCATCCTTCCCTCCTTCCCTTCCTTCCTCCATCCATCCATACCCCTCCCCCAACCCTCACCCCCCTTTCTGTTCCACATGCACTTACCCACTCCATTCTCAGCGACTGAGAACGGTGGCGTGGTGGTGAAAAATGCGCCCCCAACGTAGAAGCTAGTGTTTCTGTGTTCGAGTCCCCTGTACAGACCGTCATTTGACGGGCGCAATAGCCGACTGGTTGAAGTGTTGGACTTTCAATCTGAGGGTCCCGGGTTCGAATCTCGGTAACGGCGCCTGGTGGGTAAAGGGTGAAGATTTTTTTTTTTCCGATCTCCCAGGTCAACATTTGTGTAGACTTGCTCGTGGCTTAACCCCATTGGTGTGTATACGCGAGCACAAGATACGCACGTTTAAGATCCTTTAATCCGTGTCAGCGTTCGGTGGGTTAGGGAAACAAGAACATACCCGGCATGCACAGCCCGAAAAATGGATTATGGCTGTCTACATGGCGGGGTAAAAACAGTCATGCACGTGAAGCTCGTGAACTTACGAGTGAACGTGGGAGGTGCAGCCCGCGAACGAAGAAGAAAAAGATCGTCATTTTCACACACACACACACACATTTTCTAAGAGCTGTGGTCTGGGTGCTTGCTAGGCCGCTTTGGAATAATTATAATTATACCGACGATATACCGATTTCCCGTTTACAGTAGGCACTTTGGGGAACATGTCTATGTTCCCAAAGTCTGAGTTCCTCCGGGTCTGTGTTCCCCTGAGTTCCCCCGGGTCTATTTCCTTCCAGGTCTATGTTCCCCAAGAAACGTTTTTTTGGTAGGTCTTTGTCAGGTCGGGGGAACATAGACCTGGGGGAACTTTGACCTGGTTTAAAGAAAACATTGGGGGAACATAGACCTGGGGGAACATAGACCTTGGGGAACTTTGACCTGGTTTAAAGAAAACATCGGGGGAAAACAGACATGGGGGAACTTAGACCTGGGGGAACATAGACCTTGTGAACTTTGACCTGGGGGAATTTTGACCTGGTTTAATGAAAACATTGGGGGAACATAGCCCTGGCGGAACATAGACCTGGGGGAACATAGACCTGGGGGAACTTTGACCTGGGGGAACTTTGACCTGGTCTAAAGAAAACAATGAGGGAACATAGACCTGTAGGAACATAGAAGTGACCCCGCACTTTAGCGCATGCCGAAACAAAAAGAAAATAGAAGAAAATACTCGGCAATAAAAGGGTTGGGTTTTTTTTTTCCCCCTGTGAAGAATCTGTAGCAAAATGCACAAACAGACTTGTGTACACAGACAGAAGAAAAAAAGCAAAAAAAACAAAACAACTACAAAGAGACAAAAGAAACCCCCACCCCCCCAAAAAAACAAACAAACATAAAAAAAATGGCATGCACTGCATTGCTGCAACATGTTCTCTATGGGGTAGAGAGAGGAAGCCCCAAATTTCACACAGAGAAATACTTGTGTTGTGACAAAAAAAAGAAGAAAAAAAGAAGAAAAAAAAGAAATAAAAAAAAGAAAAGAAGAAAAAAAGAAGAGAAAAAAATAGAAAAGAAGAAAGAAAAGAAAAAAAAAAGAAAGAAAAAAAGAAAAGAAAAGAGGGGGGGGGGGAGGAGGAAGAAAAAAAAAAGAAAAGAAAAAAGAATGACACACTACATTACCATGCATTGGCAATGCAACAACGCAACGTAACCGCTACTTAGTCTTCTTTCGCACGCTGCGACTTCCTACGATCACTCTCGTAGGAATAAATGACACGACGAGTGGGGTTTTACGTGCATGACCGTTTTCATCCCCCGCCCTCCCCCCCCCCCCCAGCCACCCCCCACCCCACCCCTGCCCCCAACTCCCCCTCCAGCATGCAGGCAGTCAAACTCAGTGCGTGGCATAGCGCAACGCAACCTAACGCGAACGTTAACGTGTCGCAACGCAACACAACACAAACTTCGTGACCGAGATGGATTCAAACTTCGTTGCCTTTATTTGCCCCACAATTGTAAATCTCGCCAATGGTGTGAAAGGATGTTCACTCCCAAGCTTCGAGGTATAATTATGTGACCTGGTCACCCGCTTGTGTGTGTGTGTGTGTGTGAGAGAGAGAGAGAGAGAGAGAGAGAGAGAGTGTGTGTGTGTGTGTGTGCGTTCGCACGCGTGTCTAGGCTGTGGCAAAGAGTGTAGTTTTAACAAGAACTCTCCGAACTTCGAACTTTTAATGGAAGACTTGTATACGATTGCATTTAGCTGCATGCACTGCACACACACAGACAGACACAGACACACACACACATACACACACACACACACACACAAGCCAGACGTTGAGCAGATTAAAAAACAAATAGAACAAGAGGCAAAAGCCTTCAAGACTCACTTGTGCTTCGCGCTTTATCCAGTCAACGAATCATGAGGAGAAAAAGAAAGTTATTAAAAACAATCGGAAAAGTGTTCTGTTTCAAATATGATATATATAATATGCTTGGAAGAATATATTTTTAAAAAAAAGGCATGCCAGTCGGATTGTACCATGCACATATCTGTTCGGAAGCAAGCAGACTAATCCCCACAGCTGCAGCGCATCTGACGTCATTTGACTGAATCTAACTTTATAAAGCAATGTTGACGTTTTCTTCTTCTTCGTGCGATAGGACGTAAAAAAAAGACGTTTAAATCATGTTTTTTTGTGCGTGTTTTGTTATATCTCAATTATTCTTTTATTTCGGCGGTAATGGAGACGTTACCATCACTTCAAGCACATCGCAACACATGGTAGATCTCTAGATCTGCACGAACCAGTCCACAATTAACGGGTTGGAAGAAACGATTGATTCATTTTTTCTTTTATGTTCATTCCATTTAATTCAGTGTCCACTTTAGAAGACCCATATGCAGTAAACACGTTGATGGTGTAGTAAATATCACAGTATTCGTTGTGTCCAGAATTTGTATTTCTTTCCTTTGAATTGTGAACAAGAAAAACGAGATCATGTCGTCTTCTGACTAAATACAACGTGACCTACATTCTAGAAACTCAGTGGGAAGCGGTTTTTAGAATTTGCGAAATAAACTGTCAATGATCCGGAAATACGGCTTAATTCGGAAGATTTACAACCTGTAATTGGTATGACTGAAGATTTTTTTTAAGCCAAATTTGGTGTTGACAGACAAAGTATTTCCAGAGAAAATGGCAATGTTAAAGTTTACCACGGACAAAGACATACATAAACACACACACACACACACACACACACACACACACACACACACACACACACACACACAAACTGAACACCGGATTATAACATAGCCTCACTTTGTTTACACAAGAGAGTCAAAAATAATAATGAGCCAACAACAATTTAGGATTACCCTTGGGAGCATGGAGAAAGATAAAGTGATAGAGAGAAGAGGGAGATACAGAAAGAGAGAGAGAGGAAGAGAGAGATGGGGGGGGGGGATAAGAAGAACAAGAAGAAGACAGGGAATGAGAGGCAGGGAGGGAGAGAGAATGTGTGTGAGAGGAGGGGGGGAGAAGAGAGAGAGAGAGGGGGGGGGAGAAGAGAGAGAGAGAGAGAGCTCAGAACTCGGAACTGTTTTAATGTCTGGCCACTGACCAGTATACATTATAGATGCACGTGTTGTACACACACACACACACACACACATGAAAACCAAAGCTTGAGTTAGCTGAACAACAAAATGTTAAGAAGAATAAACTGATGATATAGGGGGCGGAGAGAAAAGAGAAGAGATAGAGAGAAAGAGAGACACAGAGAGAGAAAAAGAGAGACAGAGACAAAGAGAGACAGATAAAGAGAAAGAGTGAGAGAGAGAAAGAGAGAGAGAAAGAGAGGAAAGAGAGAGAAGAGAGAGAGAAAGAGAGAATGACAGACAGAGAGAGAGAGAAAGAGAAAATGACAGACAGAGACAGAGAGAGAAATAGAGAGAGGGGGGAGAGAGAGAGAAATAGAGAGAGACAGAGAGAGAAAGAGAGAGAGAGAGAGAGAAAGAGAGACAGAGAGAAAGAGAGAGACAGACAGAGAGGAGAGGGAAAGAGAGAGACACAGAGAGAGAGAGAGAGAGAGAGAGAGAGAGAGAGAGAGAGAGAGAGAGATTCAATTTGTTCGGACACATTACGATGATGGCAGAAGGTTAGTGAACAGAATGATCGATTAGCACTCCGCGGGTTTTTTTTTTTTTTTTTAATCAATTCTTGTCTCGGGCAGAATGAATGCCCCTGACGTGTGTATGTGTGTGTGTGTGTGTGTGTGTGTGTGTGTGTGTGTGTGTGTGTGTGTGTGTGTGTGTGTGTGCGTGCTTGTGTGTGTGTGTGTGTGTGTGTGTGTGTGTGTGTGTGTGTGTGTGTGTGTGTGTGTGTGTGTGTGCGTGCTTGTGTGTGTGTGTGTGTGTGTGTGTGTGTGTGTGTGTGTGTGTGTGTGCGTGCTTGTGTGTGTGTGTGTGTGTGTGTGTGTGTGTGTGTGTGTGTGTGTGTGTGCGTGCTTGTGTGTGTGTGTGTGTGTGTGTGTGTGTGTGTGCGTGCTTGTGTGTGTGTGTGCTGTGTGTGTGTGTGTGTGTGTGTGTGTGTGTGTGTGTGTGATTCTCTCGCCCTCTCTCTGTCTCTCTCCTCCTCTCTCTCTCTTCCCCCTCTCCCCCTCTTCCCCACATCTTTCTTTTATTCACACATCACTCTCTTCCATGAAAGTATCTTACCTCTGTCCTCTCCCTCTCTCCTATCTCTCTATCCTCTATACCTTTCTCCCCCCCCCCCCCCAGTCTCTCTCTCTCTCTCTCTCTCTCTCCCCCTCTCTCTCTCTCTCCCTCCGCCCCTGCTGTTCACAGTTTTATATACTGTAGTAGGAGTGAATATGTATATATGTGTCGATTGTGCAACCTGGGTAGGGAAGATGAATTGCATTTTTTTGCTATGTTGCCCTGCTTTGAGTGACCTCAGACAAAGATTAATTCAACCTAAATATTATAAAGATCCCTATGCTTTTAATTGATTTAATCTGCTCATGTCGTCAAAACATGAGCTTACCCAACAAAACCTGGCCATATACTTATATGAGGCATTGAAGAGACTTCGAATTGTTATTTTGTGAATGCTGTTGAGTATTGTATTAGTTACTTTTGGTTGATTTGTGATGTTGGTTTATCGTGTCAAGTCATTTTCCTTATTTTATTTATTTTCTTGTATGACCCCCTTCAGTAAGGGGCTTTGGCCTTAATCTGAATAAAACATCGTTATCGTTATCGTTATCGTTCTCTCTCCGCCTCCCTCCCTTGTCCATTCCTCTCTTTTCACATCAATCTCCCCTTCTTTCTTTCTCTCACCTCTGCCCCCCCCCCCCACGCCCCCCCTCCACCCCCACCCCTCCCACACCTCCCCTTCCTCTCTCTTCCACCCTCCACCTCTCTCTATCATCTGTCTGTCTGTCCACTCTCTCACGGCGATGCCTCTCTCTCTCTCTCTCTCTCTCTCTCTCTATATATATATATATATATATATTTGTATCTGTATTTCTTTTTATCACAACAGATTTCTCTGTGTGAAATTCGGGCTGCTCTCCCCAGGGAGAGCGCGTCGCCATACTACAGCGCCACCCTTTTTTTTTTTTTTTTTTTTTCCTGTGTGTAGTTTTATTTGTTTTTCCTATTGAAGTGGATTTTTCTACAGAATTTTGCCAGGAACAACCCTTTTGTTTCCGTGGGTTCTTTTATGTGCGCTAAGTGCATGCTTCACACGGGACCTCGGTTTATCGTCTCATCCGAATGACATATGTATATATATTGTCCCTGCACCCCCTACCTCCCACTCCTCACCCTCCTAATCCATCCCCTTGACACGGGCATGTAATCCCACGTGGTGGGCGACCCCCCCCCCCCCCCCCCTTTCATTTGGATAGAAATCGTGGGATTGCGAGAAATGGTGGTCGTTCCCCTCCCACGTTTTCTGTCAACTGCGAGAAATCGTGGGAAGTCCTACCTTATTTTAATAATAATAATAATAATAATAATAATAATAAAAAGATTTCCTTTA
>NC_134885.1:30510012-30512512 GCF_041734735.1 Babylonia areolata
GGGGGCTGTCCCCCTTTACCTGTCCAGGAGAGTCCTTATGTTCCAAGCACCAATGGTGAGAGGAACGATCCTTGCTTTTTTCTTTTCTTTCTTGTTGTTTCGACCGCTGATGTAGGGTCCCCCGCCAGCCGCGGTATGCTGGCCAGGGTGATATGGAGCAGGCAATTTTTAGGGCACCTTTTCTAGCCCCTTCCTCATGCCAGGGAGGTGAGCAGTGCATTCCTAAAGAGGGCTGCTCAGACGCTCAGACGGCTGCCGAGCTCCATCGCTGCTCCTGTCGACGAAGAACGACCCTATGGCCTGAGCCGCCTGCGTGCAGGTCTGCGACTGCGACTGCCAGTGTACCCACACCTGTCGTTTCGTCGCTCGCCTGTCGCCACAGGACTTGGGGGGTGATGAAATGATGAAGGATGAAAGGTCATTTTGGATGACTGATGACTTGCGCGATGAGTTTGTTTAAAGTGAAGAGGAGTTGCGCAACGTCAACCTCACTCTCTCGTCCGGGTCCACCAATTTCCAGTGGCAAGACTAAGTCGAGACGACTGGAGGATGAGCACGGATGCAGTGGATGACCAAGATATCCTTTCGGTGTCTCATCTTGCTCTCTGCACTCCACAGTGCGTTGCTGTAACCGCCTTCCTCTCCGTTGAACCGATAGGTTTCTTCCGCAGATTCTGCCGGATCCAGACTTCGCATGCATGGGTAGACACACCCCGGGGGCCAACTGCGTGTGGCATGCACACAGCACAGTGGAGCTAGATGGCCGTCGGTGGCTCTCCTGAGCCAACGCCCTTTTATGGATCTCCATAAGGGTGTCTAGCCACCCGCCTCACCAGTCCCGGAAGGGAGCGGTGGGAGTGCCGGTTTAGTCGCCGGCAACCCGACCCTGAACAGGTTGTACTGGATTACAGGTTACCAGTAGCAGATCTAATGACCTGACCTGACCTCGCGAAGCAATACAATACAATACAAAGCAACGCAACGCAATGCAGTACAATACAATGCAAATACAATGCAATGCAATACAATGCAATGAATGGCAATACGGTACAATGCAAAATGAAATGCAGTACTTTACAATGCATCACACCATAATCATGCTTTTCACACACTTTTTTCCCCACAATGCTAAAGCAGGTGTGTTGTTGTTTTTTTTTCTGGGACAATGTGGCGCAATCAAGAGGAGTGACGTCAACAGTCATTGATTAATCGATGGTGTGTTGAGGGTGGTGGTGGGTGCGGGTGTGGGTGTGGGTGTGGGTGTGGGTGTGGCTTAATAACGGTCAGAAAATAACTGTCCTCCACAAAAAAAAAAAAAAAATATCATCATTGTGCTCCCAGCCCCTCCAGGAAGTTCAAAATCGAAATCCCTCTTCGTGGGTTTTTCTTCTTCTTATTTTTTTTCCCTTTCTTCTTCTTCTTATTTTTTTTTTCTTTCTCTCTGTTGTGCTTTCTTCTATCCTTCCTCCTGTCTTGTCGGTTTCTGTGCCCAGCAGTCTAGGTCATTAAGTGGGATGTTCTATTTAAAAAATGTCAGCAAGGTTTTTTTTTTTTTTTTTTTTTTTTTTTTCCCTGTGGCTGCTCGTTGAGCGTCATCTGGTCTCGATCAATGATGGCCATTGTGATGACGACGGTATGGTTTTGTTGTGTCTTCGTAAGCTCCATTACACGCACACACACACACACACACACACACACGCGCGCGCGTGTGCGCACTCAGACACAGACACAGACACAGACACACACACACACACACACTCTCACACACACGCATACTATCTCTCTCTCTCTCTCTCTCCCTCCCTCTGTCTCTCTCATTCAATGAATTGCTGGATTCCTGGAATGTGACTGTTGGTAATGTTGCAATGGTTTTCTTTTTTTTTTTCCTTTTTTTTTTTTTTTACTTGATGTTATCGTATTTACATGGTGTCGACTGCACTGTTCTGGTTAATCATTTCTTTGTACACGCACGCATACTCCTCTCTCTCTCTCTCTCTCTCTCTCTCTCTCTGTGTCTCTCTCATTCAATGAATTGTTGGATTTCTGGAATGTGACTGATGGTAATATTACAATCGTTTTCTTTTCTTTTTTTTTCTGCTTTTTTTTTTTTACTTGATGTTATCGTATTTACATGGTGTCGACTGCACTGTTCTGGTTAATCATTTCTTTGTACACGCACGCATACTCCCCTCTCTCTCTCTCTCTCTCTCTCTCTCTCTCTCTCTCTCTCTCTCTGTGTGTCTCTCTCATTCAATGAATTGCTGGATTCCTAGAATGTGACTGTGTGGGGCTGGGGGTGGGGGGTATGGGCGTATGTGTGTGTGCTTGTACAAGTAAGTTTTCATCTCTGTGTGTGTGTGTGTGTGTGTGTTTGTGTGAAGTCAAGTCAAGTCAAGTCAAGATTTTATTTCATGATGGTAAATTGAATAAGCAACAATTGCTTTTTTACATCAAGCCATCAATGAAAATAATAAAGAGAAGGGAAAAGAAAGAAAAAAAT
>NC_134885.1:30540012-30545012 GCF_041734735.1 Babylonia areolata
ATGAAGCTCGCCGGTCACAGTGAACCGATGGTTTTCGGTGCTGGTGAGTACAACGAGATTGGAAATGAAAATGAGATTGCAAATGAATATGAACCTGAATCTGAAAATGACACACTGCGAAACATGGCAATACGCGAAGAATGGGCATGCGTTTGTGGAAAAACAACAGACGACCGAACCTTACGATGTTCTGACTGCCCCAGAAAAGTGCACTATGCCTGCACTGAGCTCCCTGTGTACCAACTGTGCATATTTGCGAAGACACAGCGGAAATATACATGCAAGACATGCAGTGAATGTTTCTTCGATGAAAATATCGAAGAATTGCTTCAGACAACAGATCTGATCAAGCATGACGTACTTAAAGATGACGCAAAAATCATGGACGTCACACTTATGGAACAAGTTCTGAAGAGCCAATATCAGACGGTGACGTCCACTCTGCGAAATCTAGAGTCCTCTGTCTGCAACCTGTCATCTTTTATTGCTGACTCACTGCAGACAGAAAAAACACAGGAGCTGATTGAAAAACTGACCACAGCCCTGAACACATCAAATAGCAGACAGGAGAGGCGTGGTACTGACACACACAGCCCCCCCAAGTCAGCACGAACCACTCGGGAAGCAGAAGTACAAACAAATACGAAGCTTAAGAAACAGAACGCTGTCCCTGACATCCCAGTCCCGTCCACCAGCAAAGATTCAAAAACAAACCTACAAACAGATACTCCAGCCAGCGCCACAAAACAGAATACACAGCATGAAGAAACACACGTCCCCTCAAGTAGCAGTAAAACACAGGGAGACAACAAAGAAGAAAAGAGCATCAATGTCAGCTGGCTTAACATGACCCAAGGAGAAGACACAGACGACTCTGACAGTGATACTCACATCGATGTTTCCAAGGACAACAACGCAATACTCAGAGATGACAACGAGCTCAACCACTCAGACTTGCCACGTGTTCTTGTACTGCATGATTCAGTACTCAGTGGCGTAGACCCCAAGCGGCTCGGTCATTCATATGGACTGAACGTGATGATGAAGAAGACACCCACTGCAGAACAGTGCACTTTTGACACCACGTCCGACAGTCCTGACGCCGTCCTCATACATGTGGGTGTAAATGACTTAAGAAATCTCGACGTAGAAGCAGCCAGCAATAAACTGACCTCAGCTGTTCAGCAAATAAGAAGAGAAATGAAAGCAAGCAGCAAGATCGTTATCAGCAAGGCCACAACCACCCGTCAGAAAGAGCTAAGTCGCAGAATAGACTTGTTCAACGCCTTGCTGTATACAAAGCTTCATGAACTGGACAAACATCTCTTTCGTGGGTCATGACAACCTGCGTGCAGATTATCACTTGAAAGACGAGGTACACCCTAACACAAGAGGTGCTGGTCTCCTGGCAGCCAACATCGGTCGACATCTTGACAACACGCTGTGGGAGAAGCCGACAGGAAAGACACGGCCACGACGTCAGTACAGACCTGTACACAACAGAAGAGGACATCCACGACAGCTCCAGGATCGTTACCAAAGGCGTTCACACGAGAACAAACCAACATACGACTTCAGGACGCCCAACATAGAAACAGCAGAGACAAAACTTACATGCACAAGGACACACATGGCAGCAGAAACTACAACAGCTATACCGACATCCGAAAGAGAAATAACCGGAGCGACAACAGACACCGTCGAGCAGAGAGACACTTCAACCATACACCTGAAACTCAGCACATTTCCTCACTTCGACAGACAGACAGAATATCAGTATCCACGGAAACAGGCCAAGGAGAGGTTGGTCTGACAGATACAACCGACGCCACTACCCCTCATGCCATGAGGACAACGATAACTTCCACCACCTCACAGGAAGACGGTACTCAGCGTTCGAGGAGGGCGACGGTGAACATGGCTACCTCCCCGGCACACGACGCTCCTCACGTGAGAACGACGATGAATACAGCTACCATCCATATTCACGACGTTCAGCCCGCTCCGGATGGTCTTATTATGACAGACTACACAATACGTACTATGATCAATAGAATGTATGCGGACATATAAGTAGATCCACCGGGCAATAGAGCATTTAACATCAACTGTAGACATAGGTAAAAGTCGTATCAACATTCTTTCATGGAATATCAAAGGTTTCATAGAAACAATAGATGGTATTCGCGTGAATAAACTGAAAGACTACCAATTCATCAACAAATTACAATCATATGATATTGTATTCTTGGAAGAAACTCACTTAAATTATGAAAGCACAAAGGAATATTTATTCCAAATTTTGCTCAGGAATCCATTATTATCGAGAAAAACATAAAAGGGCTTGTAAGTCTTCAGGAGGATATCTGTCTTTGTTAGAGATGATCTAAGAGAGCACATACAATTTTTTACCGCAAAGCCAACTGCCATCTTGTATGGATCCATATACCAAACGCAGCTGAAAAGGAAAACGACACGTATATCGGCTGTTGCTATATACCACCAGTATCATCATCTTTCGGTAAACTACATTCACCCCAGATATGGGATAGGTTGGAAAGCGACATAGAACATTTTTCTACAAAAGGCAATATTATCTTATGTGGCGATTTCAATGCAAGGACAGGAATGGTTACTGATTATATTAACACAGACAGCGGTGATAATACCTACCTGTCGTCTTACCCTGGTTATACTGATAGAGTAAACGACAGATGCTCGATGGACCAAACTGTTCACAAACTTGGTCGCAAAACTAATCGATATCTGCATAAGCAATGATCTGCTTATTCGAAACGGAAGGACCCTGGGTGATTAAGAAGGAAAATATACATGCCACATACAACAAGGTAGCAGCGTTGTAGACTATTTCATATGTTCAGAACGACTCACAAAAGACATATCTGAAATGAATGTAGAAGGTATCAGTCCGTTTTCCGATCATTGTCCGCTACGATTGTCAATTGTACTTGTCAGTAAGGAAGCAGAAAAGAAAAAAATCGCCTTACACTCACAGTAATAAGGATGCAACAACCAAAATGGAAGTTATACTAAATTTTTCTGGAATGAAAATTCTGCCAGCGCTCTTGGTCATGCACTAAAGACAGGACAAATCAACAAATTGTTACAAGAAATCAAAAGTGATTTAAACATTTCATCCACAAATAAAAGGGTAAATACTATAGTTGAAAAGTTCACAGATGCGTTGACAGAAGCATCTAAGTTAGCTGTTCATCATAAAGAATTCCGTAAAAAACGTAACACAAAGCAGTCTAAGAAATGGTTTGATCAGGCTTGTTACATCCAAAGACGAGAACTGAAAATCTTTAAGAAATACATTAAACAGAAACCCACGGAACAGAACGATACGCGATAAGTATTTTTACATGTTAAAATCATACAACAAATGTGTAAAACAGAAGAAAAAATTGTATAAAAACAGGTTAGTTCAAAACCTGAACGAATCTATCTTAAAAGATCCAAACAGTGTATGGAAGACTCTAAAATCTCTCAACGATGAGAACCCCATAGGAAAATTAAAAACCGAAGTAACCAAAAGGGATGAAAACCCGGAGGACATCATTGGGGCAAAAGTTTCCAAACCAAAAAACAAAAATAAAAAAAAAAATAAGAAACCTAAAGAATTTTGCGTTAACCCGGGGGGGGGGTTTTTGTTTTAAAAAAAACCCCCCCCAAAAAAGGGTTCCAAAAAAAAAGGGGGAAAAAAGAAATTCGTTTTTTTAAAGGCCCCCCCGGGGTTCCCGATTGGGGGAAAGGTTAGAAACCAAAAAAAAGGGGAAAAAACCCAACCCAAATTTGAGGAAAAAAAAAAAGTTTTTTTTTAAAAAATTAAAAACGTAAAAATCTGGGGGAAAAAATTTTCCAAAAAAAAAAGGAGTTCAAAATAAAAAGTGGAAAATTTATTAAAAAAAAGGGGGTTTTGGGAATGTTTTTGGTTTTTGGGGTTTTTGAAAGTTTGGGGGGTTGGTGTTAATTTAAAAAAAAAAAGGATAAAAGGGTGTTTGGTTTTTTTAAATTTGAAAGTTTTGAAAAAATGATAAGGGTTTTTTTTGAAAAAATTTTGGGGGGGGGAAAAAGGAAATTTTTTTTTTTTAAAAATTTTTTGGGGGTTTGGGGTTTAATTTGTTGAAAAAGATGGTTTAGTTTTTTTGGGTATTAAATTTGTAGGATGGATTAAAAAAAAATTTTTTAAAAATTTTTATTGGGGTGGGTTAAAAATTTAAAAAAAAAAAAAATTGTTTAAAAGTTTTGGGGGGTTTTTTTAAAAAAGGAATATTAAAAGAAAAGCCAATATTTTTTTTATTTTTTTTTTTAAAAATGGGTTTATTTGGAAGGTTAAAAGGGGGGGAAAAAAATTGAGTTTAAAATAAAATTTTTTTTATTTTATGGTTTTTTATGTTTTAATATTTATTAGGATTAATTTGGAAAGGGGAAAAAAAAATCCCCCTTATTTAAAAATAAATTTTTAAAATTTTTTTTAAAATTACTGACAAATTTTAAAAAATTTCAAATGCCCAGGGGGACATTCTAAAACAAAAACTCCAAACTCCAACGGGAATTTCTTGGAAAAATTCTTGAAATCTTTCCCCCGGAAAATTTGGAAACCTAGTACCCTTAAAAAAGGTCTTAATCAGGAATCCCCCCCAATTAAAAATCTGGAAAATTTTAAGGAAATATTCTTCACAATTGGATTGCATTTTAAAAAGCAATTTAGTAACCCCTTAAAACATTTCCCCCAAAAAAAAAAAGTATTACAATTTGGAAAGGAAAAAAATTCAGTAATTAGTTTTTTACAACAAAATAAAAAAAACCAAAAAATTGGTTACAAATGAAAAAACCTGCTACAAAGTTTTTTAAAAAAATAAAGGAAATTTAAAAAAGAAAATTTTGAAAATCCCGGGAAAAAATTTGGTTTGTAATTTTTGGAAAAGAAATTTTTTCTTACGGATTTTTTTTTAAATTTCGAAGGGTTAATCCCA
>NC_134885.1:30555012-30557512 GCF_041734735.1 Babylonia areolata
TTTTTGTCTTCATATGGATTAATTTCCCCCAAAAATAAGGCAGAATTACCAAACGCACTTTTATCAGGGAAAAAAAACCCAACTCTCTCGCTGCTGTAGATTTATTTCACACTGCCGCCAATCGTTTATCGCATATCAGATCTATCGTGTACCAAAAATAAGCACTTCGTCCGCAAACCACGCTTGTCCACAGAGGAGGAGGAAAAAGATGGATTGATTGATATGGATACTTATATAGCGCCTATCCTCGGTCGGAGACCAAGCTCTAAGCGCTTTACAAACACAGGGTCATTTACACAACAGGCTGCCTACCTGGGTAGAGCCGACTGACGGCTGCCATTAGGCGCTCATCATTCGTTTCCTGTGTCATTCAATCAGATTTCAGGCACGTACATACAAACATGTAACATTCAATAATTTACTTGTATGACCGTTTTGTTTATTTACTCCGCCCTGTAGGCAGCCATACTCCGATGTCCGGGGGTGTGCATGCTGGGTATGTTCTTGTTTCCATAACACACCGACGCTGACATGGATTACAGGATCTTTAACGTGCGTATTTGATCTTCTGCGTGCGTATACACACGAAAGGGGATTCAGGCACTGGCAGGTCTGCACATATGTTGACCTGGGAGATCGGGAAAAATCTCCACCCTTTACCCACCAGGCGCTGTTACCGAGATTCGAACCCGGGACCCTCGATTGAAAGTCCAACGCTTCAATTCCCGTTCCATGCTGGAGTCAAATTAAGGACTTTTTGGAAATGTTTATATAAGACACTAATCCATGATGCTGCCTCTCTGTTCACGAATTTGTATTTGTATTTGTATTTATTTTTATCACAACAGATTCCTCTGTGTGAAATTCGGGCTGCTCTCCCCAGGGAGAGTGCGTCGCTACACTACAGCACCACCCATATATATATATTTTTTTTTCCTGCGTGCAGTTTTTATTTGTTTTTCCTATCGAATTGGATTTTTCTATAGAATTTTGCCAGGAACAACCCTTTTGTTGCCGTGGGTTCTTTTACGTGCGCTAAGTGAATGCAGCACACGGGACCTCAGTTTATCGTCTCATCCAAATGACTAAGCTTCCAGAGACCACCACTCAAGGTCTAGTGGAGGGGGAGAAAATATCGGCGGCTGAGCCGTGATTCGAACCAGCGCGCTCAGATTCTCTCGCTTCCTAGGCGGACGCGTTACCTCTAGGACGACATCACTCCACAGAATACTATTTTTTCCTTTCGGTAATGCGGCAGGATACTAACTATAATGACCATTGTATGTTACACGACACGGAATCACATCATTATCGCTGAAACGATCTGAAGAGGAACAGAAACAGACTAAGTGCACTAGTGGCGGCGATAAGCCACTGAGCTCCTAGGATCGGTGGAGCTATTTCTGTGCTTCCCGGGTTTAGCTGACGCTATTTTGATGAGACCGTTCCATTAGAATAGAACTACTTCACAGAACACAGTTCGATGGGAGAGAGAGGGAGAGAGAGAGAGAGAGTTTCAGTTTCAGTAGCTCAAGGAGGCGTCACTGCGTTCGGACAAATCCATCTGCCAAAGATTTCTCTTTGTGAAATTCGGGCTGCTCTCCCCAGGGAGAGCGCGTCGCTATACTACAGCGCCACCCATTTTTTTTTTTTTTTTTTTGGTATTTTTTCCTGCGTTCAGTTTTATTTGGGTTTTTTTTTCCTATCGAAGTGGATTTTTCTTCAGAATTTTGCCAGAAACAACCCTTTTGTTGCCGTGGGTTCTTTTACGTGCGCTAAGTGCATGCTGCACACGGGACATCGGTTTATCGTCTCATCCGAATGACTAGCGCCCAGACCACCACTCAAGGTCTAGTGGAGGGGGGAGAAAATATCGGCGGCTGAGCCGTGATTCGAACCAGCGCGCTCAGATTTTCTCGCTTCCTAGGCGGACGCGTTACCTCTAGGCCATCACTCCACTATTGTGTGAATGTCTCTGAAGATATTCATTAAATTATCCATTTTCTTGGCTGACTCTTCGATACATGATATTATCTGTTGGCAAACATCTCCCGACTGGACATTTTCATGCATAAGTTCACACCGGGGTTCATTGTCAAGTTGGGAATCTTCCTTACTGTGCCGAGTGAAGGCTGTCAGTGTTTTTTGGGGGGGCACGAGGGCCGTGCATCTTCCTAAGCCTTTCAACTGAGTACATAATATCTCTGCCGCGTCACACGATGTGTCTGCACACGTTGATTCTGTTTGAAGAATTGTCACTGCACGTACATCGGGGAGAGACAGAGAGAGAGAGAGAGAGAGAGAGAGAGAGAGAGAGAGTACAAGAACAAAAACTTTAATTGGAGTGGAGTGATGGCCTAAAGGTAACGCGTCCGCCTAGGAAGCGAGAGAATCTTAGCGCGCTGGTTCGAATCACGGTTCAGTCTCCGATATTTTCTCCCCCTCCACTAGACCTTGAGTGGTGGTCTGGACGCTAGTCATTCGGATGAGACGATAAAAG
>NC_134885.1:30570012-30572512 GCF_041734735.1 Babylonia areolata
GAGGACAAAAACAGACCTTGTAGTGGTGGGCGGAAGAGAGATAAAGGGATTGATGCAGCTATTTCTGTGCCGCTTGTGTGTATGTTTTTTTCCCCCAAGACGAGACGAGATGCTATTTTGAGACCTTTCCATCAGAACTGAACTTCGTCACAGTTTGCGTGCGTGCGTGCGTGCGTGTGTGTGTGTGTGTGTGTGTGTGTGTGTGAGTGGGGACGGGGTAGTAGGGGTGGTGGTGGTGGTGGTGTTGGGTTGAATTCAGGTGTGGTGTGTGTGTATAAAAAAGAAAGAGAAAGAGAGAGGGAGATAGAGAGAGAGTAGGGGGTTGGGGGGGGGGGGTGTAGGGGTGGGGGGTGGGGGGCTAGGGGGGGCAGACAGACAGACAGAGGCAGACCCGGAACACAAGCCAGAAACGCACCCAGAATGCATGTTTTGCATATACATTTTTGCGTTTGTATGAAGAGCCACGTCAACTGAAGGTGATGTTTGATTCATAATGCTTATATACCCACTTGACATTCTACCTAAATTTAGACAAGAGAGATAGAGAGAGACAAGAGGACGTCGATTTTATTCTGACACTCGATTTCAATATGTTTTAGATTGTATTCCGAAACATGAATTCAACATTATCCAGATTGTATTCTGACACTCAGATTAACATGGTTCAGTCTGCGCTCTTGACACTTGATTGTGATTGTATTCTGACACTGGAATTCAACAAGATTCTGATTGCATTCTGACACTTGAATTCAACATGATTCTGACTGCATTCTGACGCTGGAATTCAACATGATTCTGACTGCATTCTTGCATTTCAATTCAACAAGATTCTGACTGCATTCTGACACTGGAATTCAACAAGATTATGACTGCATTCTAACGCTTGAATTCAACAAGATTCTGACTGCATTCTGACACTGGAATTCAGTATGATTCAGATTGCATTCTGACACTGGAATTCAACACAATTCAGTCTGCATTCTGACACTGGAATTCAATATGATTCAGTCTGCATTCTGACACTGGAATTTAACACGATTCTGTCTGGATTCTGACACTGGAATTCAACATGATTCAGTCCGCATTCTGACACTGGAATTTAACACGATTCTGTCTGGATTCTGACACTGGAATTCAACATGATTCAGTCCGCATTCTGACACTGGAATTCAACATGATTCAGTCTGATTCTGACACTGGAATTTAACACGATTCTGTCTGGATTCTGACACTGGAATTCAACAAGATTCTGACTGCATTCTGACACTGGAATTCAATATGATTCAGTCTGCATTCTGACACTGGAATTCAACACGATTCAGTCTGCATTCTGACACTGGAATTCAACATGATTCAGTCTGCATTCTGACACTGGAATTCAACATGATTCAGATTGTATTCTGACACTCGCGTTCGGAACGATTCAGACGTCTTCCTGACACTGGGAAACAGGATTCAGATTTCATGCGATCTGACGCTTTAACGCAACATGATATAGATTTTATTGAGACACTGGAATTCAACGCGATACAGATTGCATTCTGACACTCACATTCAACATGATTCAGACTGCATTCAGTGTGATTCAGAATGCATTCTGAAACTTGAATTCAACATGATTCAAAATTGCATTCTGACACTCGCACTGTTTAACACGAATCAGACTTCTTTCTTACACTTGAGTTCAACATGACTGAGATGGTTTTCTCACACTCACATGTTTTCTGACACTCCATATCCAAGTTAATTCAGATTTCGTTCTCTTACTTGAAAACAAGCGCGTTGGGTTACGCTGCTGGTCAGGCATCTGCTTGGCAGATGTGGTGTAGCGTATATGGATTTGTCCGAACGCAGTGACGCCTCCTTGAGCTACTGAAACTGAAACTTACTTGAATTCATGATTCAGATTTGCTTTCTGATACTAGCATTCAACGCGGACAAAACTGAAGCAATGATCATAGGAACTAAACAAAAACTCTCTTCCATCACAACTGACACAATCAAACTTGGCAGTACATCCATCCCTCTTTCCAGTTCAGTCAGGAACCTCGGCGTTGTCCTTGACAACACACTGTCCACGCAAGGGTTTTATCAGTCAGACATGTCAATCCTGCTACTGTCAATTGCGGCGCATCAGTTCCATCCGGAAATATCTGTCCATTGATGCAACATCTAGACTTGTCGTTTCTCTCAATCTCTCTCGCCTTGACTACTGTAACTCTCTATTGTTTGGTTTGCCTGCTTCATCCATTCAGTCCCTTTAGCGCATACAAAACTCTGCTGCCCGACTCGTCCTCAGAAAGAACAGATCTGAGCACATCACTCCTCTTTTGCAACATCTCCACTGGCTCCCTGTCTCACACAGAATAAAGTACATGATCTGCACTCTATGTTATAAATGTATTCACAAATCAGCCCCTTCCTATCTCTGTGGCTGCCTTCACCTCTACACTCCATCTCGCTCACTACGATCAGCTTCGGATCCACTCTGTTTACGCAT
>NC_134885.1:30592512-30597512 GCF_041734735.1 Babylonia areolata
ATAAGGTTAGATAAATAAATAAATAAATAGATAAAATAATAATAATTATGATATAAAAAAATGAGAAGGAGAGGTTAGGGTGTTTCCAGGAGTGGTGTTTCCAGGAGTGGTGTTGTAGGGATTGCCAACGTAGTGGATGTATATTTGTATCTGACTTTACATTATTGAGTATATTGCGACTTAACATAATGACAGTTTAGTTTCAAATCCTTTTATGGGGGAGGGTGTTGGTGGTGGTGGTGGTAGTGGTGGTTGTGGTAGGGAGGGCGTTTAAAGTGTGACTCATAACCTGAACTCTCTGAATTTAGAATTCAAAGCACTTTTTTTTTTTTTTTTTTTTTTTTTAGGGGGAAAAAACTTCAGCAAAGAGGTGAAGTTGTTCTTTTTGTTTTTTGTTGTTTTTATTTTATTTTTTTTAAGAGAAGAATCTTTAGCAAAAACGTGGGGTTGAAAACATCACCACCACCACCACCACCACCACCAGCAACAACAACAGCAACAACAAAGCAAGCAGAAGAAGAAGAAGAAGACGCAACTGAAACACAGACAATGCTTTACAATCGAGTCTTCCCTGCTTGAATTACAGCTGGGATTCCTTTGTGATCATCAGAATAATGGGTGGACGCTCTCAGTGTAGCGACGTACTCTCCCTCAGGAGAGAGAGAGAGAGAGAGAGAGAGAGAGAGAGAGAGAGAGAGCAGCCCGATTTTCACACAGTGAAATCTGTTGTGACAACAACAAAAAAAAAAAAAAAAAAAAAAAAAAAAAAGAGAAAAACAAAGAAAAAAAAAAGAAGGAAATTGACGTGTTTCTCATTGAGGTACGACACTGCGTCTTATCACTTCCGGTAGATTTAAAGTGAATTGCAGGGACACCACAGCAATTTACATCTAAAACCCATTTGTGCCTATGCATTCTTAATAGACCCACCTCATCAACACTTCAATGTCTGTAAGGACACCTCGTGACCACGGTCCATTTGTGTTATCTAGCTCTCTCTCTCTCTCTCTCACTCTGTGTGTGTGTGTGTGTGTGTGTGTGTGTGTGTGTGTGTGTGTGTGTGTGTGTGACACAATTCACATTCGCAAATCCATTTTTCCCAGTTCTACACTTCACAATAAAAAACAAACAAAAAATATTTCTGTTTTTAACGTTTTTATGCTATTGTTCCTCTGTTGTTATTGCTGTAGTCGTTTCTAAATAAACAAAAAAACAAAAACAAAAAAAGTCAAAAGCGAAATACATCGTTTCAGTTCACAGAGCACTTTGTTATCAAACGAAGTACTAGTTATTGTATTCTTCACCTCGAGAATAAAAGCACTAGGACATGGCCAAGCTAGAAAGTTACTCGCGTGCACATGACTAATATGGGTTCCTTTCATGTGGCTTTTATCCCTTTCCCTCCGCTCCCCCTCCCCCCCCTCCCCCGCCTCCCATGGGTTCATACGAAGATCAGGCATCTGCTCCACTATTTATGTATTTGCTTATTTATTTATAGTAAGCAGACATCGTGGTGCGTATCTGAAACAACCCACACACCTGATGATGATGAATGAATGATAAGCATACTTATATTGCTGCCTATCCTCGGTCAGAGACCAGGCACTAAGCGCTTTACAAACTCTGGGGTCATTTGCACAAAACAGTGCTGCCTACCTGGTGGGTAGAGCCGAACGACGGCTGCCATTGGGCGCTCATCATTCGTTTCCTGTGTCATTCAATCAGATATCAGGCACGCACACATACACACTCAGACAGCCATGTAACATTTTACGTGTATGACCGTTTTGTTTATCTACCCCGCCATGTAGGCAGTCATACTCTGTTTTCGGGTGTGTGTGCATGCTGGGTATGTTCTTGTTTCCATAACCCACCATGGATTACAGGATCTTGTTCGTGCGTATTTGATCTTTTGTTGCTTGCATATATACACACGAAGGGGGTTCAGGCACTAGCAGGTCTGCACGTATGTTGACCTGGAGGATCGGGGGGAAAAAACACTTCTACGCCTTGAAACTAGAACTGCAACGTTGCATCTGTTGTGTGTAAGGTTAGCAAGGTGACCTGTTGTGTGTAAGGTTAGCAAGGTGACCTGTTGCGTGTAAGGTTACCAAGGTGACCTGTTGTGTGTAAGGTTACCAAGGTGACCTGTTGTGTGTAAGGTTAGCAAGGTGACCTGTTGCGTGTAAGGTTACCAAGGTGACCTGTTGTGTGTAAGGTTAGCAAGGTGACAAGGTGACCTGTTGTGTGTAAGGTTAGCAAGGTGACAAGGTGACACGTTGTGTGTAAGGTTAGCACGGTGACCTGTTGCGTGTAAGGTTAGCAAGGTGACCTGCTGTGTGTAAGGTTAGCAAGGTGACCCGTTGTGTGTAAGGTTAGCAAGGTGACCTGTTGCGTGTAAGGTTAGCAAGGTGACCTGTTGTGTGTAAGGTTAGCAAGGTTAGCAAGGTGACCTGCTGTGTGTAAGGTTAGCAAGGTGACAAGGTGACACGTTGCGTGTAAGGTTAACTCACTCAGTACGGCCAGTCCTCTCTTCTCCTCTACACAGACCCCTCGGATGTCCAGTGGGTGTCTGAATGACCCAACCTTTAGCTTCCGTCGTCAGAATTGTGGTATTCTTTGTCAACATTCACGTCTTCAGTATAAGAGCCTTCCGCTTGCAATATTTTGATGATGGTAATTGGGGTGAAACGCTGTTAACGTCGTTTCTTTCGCCGTTCGTATGGAAGGAGTTAACAAGGTGAGTGTGACGCTTGAGGATCGTTGTGAGTTTCTTGCTGAGAGTATTGATCAGTCGCGGTGAATGTTGGTTTTATGGTTTTTTTTGTTTATTCTGTTCTGTCTGTCTGTCTGTCTGTCTGTCTGTCTCTCTCTCTCTCTCTCTCTCTCTCTCTCTACCCACTTTTCTTCTCCTGCTTTTGATGTGAGATTTCTTCTCCCCATCCCCATCACCCCGACCCCTCCCACCCCCACCAACCTCTCCCCCGAAACACACACACACACACACACACACACACACACACCCCCTCCGCCCATCTTCTACGGTGTTTCAAGCTTTCACCGAGTGAGAGTTGGTGTGGCAGAGGGGATGAGGGTTGCTAGACAACCAGGTCTTTGATAGCGCCACAACAGCAACAACAGCAACAATGACTGGCAGGGCTGCAGGAAGAGATTTTTTTTTGTTTTTTTTTTCTTTTTCTGAGCTGCTGCTGCTGCAGACCGCAGGTCCAGAATGGGATGGGATTTTGAAGGTTTGAGAGGAGGTGAGTGAGGAGGAACAAGTGGTGGTGGTGGTGGTGGTGGTGGAAAGACCTGAGAAGTGGGGGAGGAGAAACGGAGTAGACAAGACAAGACAAGACAAGGCATGACAAGACAAGACGAGACAAGACGAGGCAAGGAGAAATAAGACAAGATAAAGACAGGACAAGACATAATCTTTTATGAACGAAGGATCAATACAAACACACGTGGATTCTTTTCCCCACGTGGGGACAAATGCAGTGGGGTGTGTGTGGGGGGGGGAAGGATGTATTTGATCTATAAGAAGATCTGAGCATTAACTCTTTCACCGCCATGGGCGACCTTAGTCGACTAGACAGTGCACCACCCGTAGGCGACTTTAGTCGACATCCAGGGGTCATATCAAATGGACAGCTTTTCACAGTCTAACAAAGCTTTGACAGCTGCAGCCAGTTTCTTGCCGAAAAGAACAATGACTCATCTTTGCTCCTTCACCCAGTTTGAAGTGAACAATTCCATTCTATTGTTTTTTGACATAAACTGAAGCCTGTGACTGAGAGTATCATATCTAAAATGTTGAGCGCTGGGGAGTGTCTTTCACAGAGAAACGTGGCGGTGAAGAGTTAAGTAATAGGGGGTGGAGAACGAATGAATCTTTTTAATGAGGGAAGTGGAATAAGCATGTATATGCTTTTTTGTTTACATCCAGCCCTCAGGGCAAAAAAGAAATGAAATCAAAATGTTCACAAGATAACAAAAGGTTATAGAAAAAAAAACATACATGAAATTCAAATACACTCAATTGCACAGTAGCATTTACAAGTACATAATCATGATACCTGCATTAATGACAATAATGTATATGAATATGGTAATGAGAGAGATAGAGTGAGTGAGTGAGAGAGAGAGAGGATGAATGAATGAAGGAAGGAAGGAAGGAAGGAATAAATGAATGATAAATAAATGAATGAATGAATGGATCTTATTTCCGACAGCATTAGAGTAAGCAAACAATTGCTTTCTCCAGCTCTCGAAAGAGAGAGAGAGAGAGAGAGAGAGAGAGAGAGAGAGAGAGAGAGAGAGAGAGAGAGAGAGAGAGAGAGAGAGAGAGAGACTTTGACACTTAAATGCCATTGATCATGAGGTCCTAACGAAATAGATGAATGTGTCAACATATTTTCATTGCATAACAAAACAGCAGATTTGACAACTTTCGGCACTGCATTGTCATAACACCATTTCCCACAAGCAGACAAGTGACCTCCCATGCGAATTAAAAAAACAAAAAACATAACGTTTGTTTTATCAAGCTTCACAGTTAAGCACAAACGATCTGCTTCTTGTTTAAATACATTCAACTGATTTTGAAATCCTAAAATTGTTCTAGACAAAAGAATAGCATCATCAGCAAATGATAACAAAAAAAAAAATTCCGCAGCATTTTAAATCATTCGAATATCATATCTGCCTTTCCTTGATAATTCAACTGCTGGTTTATTAATAAGAAAAAAAACTGAAAACATATTCGGGCTCAACACAAATCCTTGCGTACCTCCACGAAGACATGAAAAAAAGTCACAAAAGGCATACGTATCGCGAATACATGCAGGCACCAAATCCTATACATCCATCATAGCTTTTACACAACTTGCCATTCGCACCACTTTTTCGTACAACATTTCAAAACACATTAACACAATCGAAGGCTTTTTTAAAGTCAGCATGAGCTATGTAGAGTTTTATATTGCTTGGCAAATACT
>NC_134885.1:30607512-30612512 GCF_041734735.1 Babylonia areolata
GGAGAGGGAAAGAGGGGGAGGAGGGAGGGATCGTGGTGGTGGTTGTGGAGGTGGTGGTGGGTAATCGAAGTGTGTGTGTGTGTGTGTGTGTGTGTGTGTGTGTGTGTGTGTGTGTGTGTGTGTGTGTGTGTGTGTGAACGAACGAACGAATCTTTTTTACTGAGGGAAAACAGGAATGAGCACAAATGGATTGTTTTCATCCTGAGAGAGAGAGAGAGAGAGAGAGAGAGAGAGAGAGAGAGAGAGAGAGAGAGAGAGAGAGAGAGATAGGGAGGGGTAGGGAGAGAGAGAGAGAGAGGGGGAGGGAGAGAGAGAGAGAGGGGGAGGGAGATAGAGAGAGATTCCCCCCACCCCCCCTGTATCCCCACGTGATGGAAGCTGTTTCATTGATGGAGAGACAGAGAGAGGAGAGAGGATGAGAGAGAGAGAGAGAGAGAGAGTCTTGACATTTTTTTTTTACAAAAGAGAGAGAAGCAGAGAGACTGAAAAATGGAACCAGAAACAAGCAGATAGGCATATTGTGGAGAGAGAGAGAGAGAGAGAGAGAGAGAGAGAGAGAGACAGACAGACAGACAGACAGACAGACAGACAGAGATACAGAGAGACAGAGAGAGAGAGAGGAGTTTTCGTGTACGTGTGTGTGTGTGTGTGTGTGTGTGTGTGTGTGTGTTGTGAATGGGTGGGTGACCAGGTGGGAGAGGTCAAAACCGCGGAAGGATAGGTTCTGGTCCCGCCTCCCTGTGCTGTCCCCAAGACACAGTGGATTTGAACGTACTGCCCCTATAGCCGTACAAAGCCATGGGACCTCTAACGTTCTTTATAGTTTCCTGAGTGAGCGGGTGGGCTCTCCCCCTCCCCTCTATCCTTGAGCCTGCCTCCCTCCCCCACCCCCCTCTCTCTCTGTGAGCCTCCCTCCCCCACCCCCCTCTCTCTCTCTGAGCCTCCCTCCCCCACCCCCCTCTCTCTGAGCCTCCCTCCCCCACCCCCCTCTCTCTGTGACTCCCTCCCCCACCCCCCTCTCTCTCTGAGCCTGCCTCCCCCAACACCCCCTCTCTCTGAGACTCCCTCCCCCACCCCCCTCTCTCTCTGAGCCTGCCTCCCCCAACACCCCCTCTCTCTGAGCCTCCCTCCCCCACCCCCCTCTCTCTGAACCTCCCTCCCCCACCCCCTCTCTCTCTCTGAGCCTCCCTCCCCCACCCCCCTCTCTCTGAGCCTCCCTCCCCCACCCCCCTCTCTCTGTGCCTTCCTCCCCCACCCCCCTCTCTCTGAGCCTCCCTCCGCCACCCCCCTCTCTCTGTGCCTCCCTCCGCCACCCCCCTCTCTCTGAGCCTTCCTCCCCCACCCCCCTCTCTCTCTGAGCCTCCCTCCGCCACCCCCCTCTCTCTGTGCCTCCCTCCCCCACCCCTCTCCCTGTCTCTGAGCCTCCCTCCCCCACCCACCTCCCTCTCTCTGAGCCTCCCTCCCCCACCCACCCCCCTCTCTCTGAGCCTCCCTCCCCCACCACCCCTCTCTTTCTGAGCCTCCGTCCCCCACCCACCTCCCTCTCTCTGAGCCTCCCTCCCCCACCCACCTCTCTCTGAGCATCCCCCCCGACCCACCTCTCTCTGAGCCTCCCCCACCCACCTCTCTCTGAGTCTCCCTCCCCCACCCACCTCTCTGAGCCTCCCCCCCACCCACCTCCCCTCTCTCTGAGCCTCCCTCTCCACAACCCCACCCCTCTCTTCTGAGCCTCCCTCCCCCACCCACCCCCCTCTCTCTGAGTCCCCCTCCCCCCACCCCACCCCCCTCTCTCTGAGTCTCCCTCCCCCACCCACCCCCTCTCTCACTGAGCCTCCCTCCCCCCACATACCCCCCCTCTCTCACTGAGCCACCCCTCCCCCACCTCCTCCCTCTCTCCCTCTCTCCGAGCCTCCCCACCCTTCTCTTTGAGCACCCCCCTCCCCACCTCTCCCCACCCCCTCTCTCTCTCTGAGCCTCCCTCCCTCCCCACCTCTCCCCACCCTTCTCTTTGAGCACCCCCCTCCCCACCTCTCCCCACCCCTCTCTCTCCCTGAGCCTTCCTCCCTCCCCAACCACCCCTCTCTGTCTGATCCTCCTTCCCCGACCCACCTCTCCTCACCCCTCTCTCTCTCTCTCCGAGCCTACCTCCCCCCTACCTCCTCCCTCCCCACCCCTCTCTCCTCCCCCTCCTCCCCCCCCCACCCTCCCACCTCTCCCCACCCCTCGACTTAAAAAGAAAGAAAAAAAGAAAGAAGACAATAGATGGGGCTAGGGGAAAGGGAGATACTGGACACGAAGTTCAAACTAACATCGATTTGTAAAAAAAACTGCCTCCACCCCACCTCTCTCTGAGCCTCCCTCCACCTCTCTCTGAGCCTCCCTCCCCCAACCCCCCCCTCTCTGAGCCTCCCTCCCCCAACCCCCTCTCTCTGAGCCTCCCTCCCCCAACCCCCCCTCTCTGAGCATCCCCCCCCCCTCTCTGAGCCTCCCTCCCCCACCCCACCCTCTCTGAGCCTCCCTCCCCCAACCCCCTCTCTCTGAGCCTCCCTCCCCCAACCCCCCCCTCTCTGAGCCTCCCTCCCCCACCCCCCCTCTCTGAGCCTCCCTCCCCCAACCTCCCCTCTCTCTGAGCCTCCCTCCCCCAACCTCCCCCCTCTCTGAGCCTCCCTCCCCCAACCCCCCCTCTCTGAGCATCCCTTCCCCCCCCCTCTCTGAGCCTCCCTCCCCCACCCACCCTCCCTGAGCCTCCCTCCTCCACCCCCCCCTCTCTGTGAGCCTCCCTCCCCCAACCCCCCCTCTCTGAGCCTCCCTCCCCCAACCCCCCACCCTCTCTGAGCCTCCCTCCCCCAACCCACCCCCTCTCTGAGCCTCCCTCCCCCACCCCCCTCTCTCTGAGCCTCCCTACCTCTCCCCACCTTTCTCTTTGAGCCTCCCCTCCCCACCTCTCCCCACCCCTCGACTTTAAAAAAAAAGAAAGAAGACAATAGATGGGGCTAGGGGAAAGGAAGATGCTGGACACGAAGTTCAAACTAACATCGATTTGTAAAAAAAAAACCCTCCAGTACTGACACGTGCCCAGCGCTGTTAGTAAAGTGTGTTGTGAGTACTGAAGGCGGGAGAGACTTGGGGATCAGTAATGCGTCAGTCCCACAGAGTAGATACATATGTAAAACTACTGCTACTACTGCTACTACTACTACTACTACTACTACTACTATTTATAAGACGCAAAATCTTGATGAAGTCAACGCTATGCGTACAAAAAAAAAAAAAAAAGAAAAAAAAAAGATAACAATGATGATAAATAAGCAAATAAATGTATTTCTTTCTTTTTTTTTTCATTTTATTTTTTATTAATTTGGTTATTTTTATTTTTATTTTATTTTTATTTTTTATTTTTTTTATTTTCTTATTTATTTATTTTTAATTTTAATTTTATTTTTTTATTATTATTTTTCTCATGACCCAAGACACAGTGGAGAGGAGAGAGACAGAGGGGCCTGACGAAGGTCTGACTAAGCGCGTTGGGTTACGCTGTTGGTCAGGCATCTGCTTGTGCAGATGTGGTGTAGCGTTTATGGATTGGACCGAACGCAGTGACGCCTCCTCCTTCAGCTACTGATACTGATACTGATGCTGATACTGATACTGATACTGATACTGATACTGATGCTGATACTGATGCTGATACTGATGCTGATACTGATGCTGATACTGATGCTGATACTGATACTGATGCTGATACTGATGCTGATACTGATGCTGATACTGATACTGATGCTGATACTGATACTGATACTGATGCTGATGCTGATACTGATGCTGATACTGATGCTGATGCTGATACTGATGCTGATGCTGATGCTGATACTGATACTGATGCTGATACCGATACTGACTGATGCTGATACTGATACTGATACTGATACATCCCACAGATTTATCATTGATGGGTTCAATCTGCAGGTTCAACCGTGTACATCTAGCTGTGCGTGTGTATGATATGATGATGACAGTTTCAGTTTCAGAAGCTCAAGGAGGAGCGTCACTGCGTTCGGACAAATCCATATACGCTACACCACATCTGCCAAGCAGATGCCTGACCAGCAGCGTAACCCAACGCGCTTAGTCAGGCCTTGAGGAAAAAAAGAAAAGAAAAAAAAGGTGAATAAATAATAGATAAGCTTACACAAATAAATAAATAAATAAATAAATAAATAAATAAATAAATAAATAATTATAATGTAAAAAAAAGAAAAAAAAGAAGAAAAAAAAGTGAATAAATAATAGATAAGCTTACACAAATAAATAAATAAATAAATAAATAATTATAATGTAAAAAAAAGTGAATAAATAATAGATAAGCTTACACAAAGAAAGAAAGAAAGAAAGAAATAATAATTATTAAAAAAACAGTCGTATCCGACCTTGACCAATCAGAACAGCAGAAGGGGAAGGAGACTTGTTGTCCCAACGACTGTCTGGTGCTAGAACGTGATTATGGAGAAGAGGTGGGTTTTTTCTTTCTTTTTTTTTTTTTTTGCCAAAGTTACAACCAAACTCTTTCGGCTTTAGGACAGTCGTCAGTTGGGAATGGTCCCCGTAGGCCAGCTAGACCACCCACACCCACCACACCCACCACCCTTTCCACCACCACTCAAGGCTGCAGAACTAAGAGCCAGTGTAAAAAAAAATCTATCTGCACGATTGTCTAGTATCCAGCAGCGGTATAGAATACGTCATGGTAGGTCTCTCCAGGGGTAGATCTGTCCAAGAGGCTTTTAGGACAGTCGGGCATTGGAAATGGGACGTCCCCAGGAGGCCAGCTAACCACCCCCCCCCGCCCCCACCCCCCCCCACTCCCCCACCCTCCAAAGGCTTGCAGAACTAAGAGCCAGTGCAATACATCTGTATGTTTGTCTACAATCCAATAGCGGTATGAAATATGCTATGGTTGGCCCCTATCACGATATTGTTGTCTGGTGGCTATACACCTCCCC
>NC_134885.1:30617512-30622512 GCF_041734735.1 Babylonia areolata
GTGTGTGTGTGTGTGTGTGTGTGTGTGTGTGTGTGTGTGTGTGTGTGTGTGTGAAGAGAAGAAAGACATCGCTGAACGGTTTTCTTACACCTAATAACGTACTATCGTTCGAAGATTCATTTTTCAGAATGTCCGAATTTCGTGCCCACAAATCAATATTCCTGGTGATTCTTAAAGCTTATTTTTCTGCGTTTGTCTTGCTTTTACGGAAACCATAGTAGTTTAGAAAATTATGATGTTTGATTTATTTTTCTTTTCGAGACATTTTGTAAATATTCAGTCCAAGCACACAACACGTATGCTAAAATACATTATTCAGAGTCGATATACATTTCACGGACAAAAATCGTGCATGAAATAATTCATACCACACACATTATGTAAAAATCTCGCAAACGTTCTCTTCTCTCTTTTCTCTCACTTTTTCATATTTCTACTTTCAGAAGACGTTCTTTGTATATATAAATTGATTTTGTATTATTAATTAATAGTGGTAACTGAGCAATAGTTTATATTTTCTAAACTTGGTTTACATAATCATCTTATTGAATGAAACAAACAAACAAACAAAAAGTCATGAGATAACCCTTGCACACGACATGGTGAAAAGCCAACGACGATCCATCAACCACAACACTAGCTTCATCTCCTTCCAACCTTCCACCCCTTCCCCACCCAGCCAACCCCTGAGAGGCAGAATAACGAAAAAGTCATTTCACTAGATCCTCATCAAAGTAGATGGAAAAAAAACACCAAAAAACAAAAAACAACAACAAAAAAAAACAACACCTTGTCACTTCTACGTGCATGTTTTCTTTTGAAGGAGACAGATAGGCTATCCTTTTGATCTATAACTTGTATCTTGTATTCTACAGACATGCTTTCTTGTATGTATAACTTGTGTCTTGCATTCTTCTCAGGCCAAGCTCTTCAACAAGTTGGGATGCGTTTGCCAATTTTGTACACTTTTCTTTGGCTGGCCATGTTTTCTTTCGTGGGGGATGGGGTGGGGGGATGGGTGTGTGTGGAAAGAGCAGAGTGAAGAAAAGAACATGGGAGTCAGCAGTTGAATGTCGGACCCTTGGGGGATGCCCTGGCAGTTCCTTTCAGGAACAGCTTTTTGATGAATTTACATGATACTCTTGGCAGCAACGACCCTTCACGAGGGAGGGAAACAAACTCTCTATGCTCCTGACGAAGTATGCATGCTTGCATGCCACTGTCCGTCAGTGTGTGTAGTCATGCTCCGGGCAGCACCCTTAGGGAGCAAGGGAAATATACAGGGTCATTGGCATGCAGTATTTCCATGGCGTCTTGGCTTGTCTTTTACTGATCATGAAGCCTGTTTTCACCCCCTCTTCTGTTTCCCTTATCAATATTGGATTTGCATATCATTTTTTTCTGGCATCTTTGCTCTCTCTCTCTCTGTCTCTCTGTCTGTCTGTCTCTGTCTCTCTCTCTCTCTCTCTCTCTCTCTGTCTCTCTCTCTCTCTCTCTCTCTCTGTCTCTCTGTCTCTGTCTCTCTCCAACTGCGCAGCTTCAGTTCGAAGCCAGAAGTTTTGCCAAACGAGTCTTTTGAATTGTGTGGTTGCTATAGTCCTCCATTCGTGGTTGCCAGGAGTTCTTCAAGTTATGAATTGGGTTCCCACTTTCTTGACAGTTTGTGGTATCGATTTCATTCCGTCATCTCCAGTTCGTTCTTATCGCTGTCTTTGTTTCCGAATTTTGTCTTTTCTGTGAGGCTTTTTTTGTCTTTTTTCTTTTTCTTCTTTTTTTTTTTTTTTTGTTTCTTTCTAATTTTCTGCCTTGATGATACATTCTGCGGGAAAGAAAATGTATTATTCATTGTGTATTTCTCTCTGGACTTGACCTTTGGGCGCATTTGATAATGTTCTGATTTTTGTGTGTGTGTTTTTTTTTGTTGTTGTTGTTTTTTTGTTTTTGTTTTCGTTTTTTTTTTTTAGCTCTTAACTAATTTGATTTACTCGCTGTTGGTGTGGGGTCGACGATGTCTATCTTCTTGTATTTTTTGTTGTTGTTGTTGCGTTAGAATGCACTTTAGTGGTTTACATTTTGCTGAATAATTATTTTGTTTTATTCTAATCCTCTTGAGAAAAAACGCACTGATGGCCATGTGCAGATTCACATATATTACTCAATACTTGTTGATGATCTGATATGGAACACAGTTTGACGAGAAAGAAAAGAAAAAATCTTATCCAAGACAAAATGGTCAAATCATATTTTCTGTCCACAAATCTTATGCAAGGAAAATTAATTTGTTAAAATTTTACGGGATAGTGAGAAACAATATCACATGACAAATGCTACGCCTAAAATGAACCATGAACAGGACATGGGAGTAAAAAAAAAAAAAAAAGTCATCTCACACGATCTGGTGTACTGGTGTGGAACAGTTTCAGTTTCAGTTTCAGTTTCAGTAGCTCAAGGAGGCGTCACTGCGTTCGGACAAATCCATATACGCTACACCACATCTGCCAAGCAG
The DNA here is from genome assembly GCF_041734735.1 of Babylonia areolata. Classification (NCBI taxonomy): domain Eukaryota; kingdom Metazoa; phylum Mollusca; class Gastropoda; order Neogastropoda; family Buccinidae; genus Babylonia; species Babylonia areolata. The sequence continues at coordinate 30,620,019 of NC_134885.1, forward strand.
ATGCCTGACCAGCAGCGTAACCCAACGCGCTTAGTCAGGCCTTGAGAAAAAAAAAGAAAAAAAGATAGATAGATAAGCGTACATAAATAAATAAATAAATAAATAATAATTATGATATAAAAAAAAAGATAGTAGTAATGAAAATAATGATAAAATAATAATAATAATAAATAAATAATAAATAAATAAATAAATAAATAAGAACCCACGGTAACAAAAGGTTTGTTCCTGGCAAAATTCTGTAGAAAAAATCCACTTCGATAGGAACAACAAATAAAACTGCACGCAGGAAAAAAATACCAAAAACAAAATGGAACAATGATACAATATGAACAGTCAGAGTATTTGTATTTGAATTTGTATTTCTTTTTATCACAACAGGTTTCTCTGTGTCTTCTTCTTCTTCTGCGTTCACTCATATGCACACGAGTGGACTTTTACGTGTATGACCGTTTTTACCCCGCCATGTAGGCAGCAATACTCCGTTTTCGGGGGGGTGCATGCTGGGTATGTTCTTGTTTCCATAACCCACCGAACGCTGACATGGATTACAGGATCTTTAACGTGCGTATTTGATCTTCTGCTTGCATATACACACGAAGGGGGTTCAGGCACTAGCAGGTCTGCACATACGTTGACCTGGGAGATCGTAAAAATCTCCACCCTTTACCCACCAGGCGCCGTCACCGTGATTCGAACCCGGGACCCTCAGATTGACAGTCCAACGCTTTAACCACTCGGCTATTGCGCCCGTCTCTGTGTCAAATTCGAGCTGCTCTCCCCAGGGAGAGCGCGTCACTACACTACAGCGCCACCCTTTTTTTGGGGTATTTTTTCCTGCGTGCAGTTTTATTTGTTGTTCCTATCGAAGTGGATTTTTTCTACAGAATTTTGCCAGGAACAAACTTTTGTTACCGTGGGTTCTTTTACGTGCGCTAAGTGCATGCTGCACACGGGACCTCGGTTTATCATCTCATCCGAATGACTAGTGTCCAGACCACCACTAAATGTCTAGTGGAGGAGGAGAAAATATTGGCGGCTGAGCCGTGATTCGAGCCAGCGCGGTCAGATTCTCTTGCTTTCTAGGCGGACGCGTTACCTCTAGGCCATCACTCCATATATGTGCGTCTGTGCATGTATTTGTGTATGTGAAACTGTGCATTTGTGATTATGACAATAGGGGTAATGAAGATCCCTGATGAAAAGTTGGTTGTATTTGTACTTGTATTTCTTTTTTTATCGCAACAGATTTATCTGTGTGAAATTCGGGCTGCTCTCCCCAGGGAGAGCGCGTCGCCATACTACAGCGCCACCCATATTTTTGTATTTTTTTCCTGTGTGCAGTTTTATTTGTTTTTCCTATTGAAGTGGATTTTTCTACAGAATTTTGCCAGGAACAACCCTTTTGTTGTCTTGGGTTCTTTTACGTGCGCTAAGTACATGCTGCACACGGGACCTCGGTTTATTGTCTCATCCGAATGATAAGCGTCCAGACCACCACTAAAGGTCTAGTGGAGGGGGAGAAAATTTCGGGGGCTGTGCCGTGATTCGAACCAGCGCGCTCAGATTCTCTCGCTTCCTAGGCGGACGCGTTACCTCTAGGCCATCACTCCACTTGTGGAGCCTGAAACGAAATTTGCGGCTTGCTTGACACCCAAAGTAATGGTCAACATGAAATTATTTGATCTGATACAGTTTGATGTTTCATCTGATACAGTTTGATTTGATTTCGGAGTGTCGTTTTTGAATTGCTCATTTCGCTTCGCTGAAGTTGGCATGTTTTCTGAAGCGTAAATAGCTCGGAAATCCAATACCTCGTGTGTTTTTTTGTGTTTACTCCTTGACCAAGTGTGCAGAGACTCGGGTTTTTTTTTTCTGTTTGCAATGTAGTTGTTTTTGTCTGTTTTTTTATGAAACAGATGAAAACGTAGAGTCTGGGCAAAATGCTCACGTCTCCGTCGCTGTCCACCAAATGTCCTACGGCTGAAGTATGATGAAGAGCGAAAATACACGAGAATAAATCATGAATTTATCATCTCTGCCACCCATAATGTTTTCTGTTCAGCTGACAAATTGACCGGGTATACTCTTTTCACGTTAGAAAAAAAAACCAACAATTAAAAAAAAAATCTTTTAAATTTTTTTAGAAGCTAATAAAACAAGAAGAAAGGCTGGGCTGATTTGTGTTTTCATTGTGCCGGGCTGATATTGATGCTGGTAAAAAAAAAAAAAAAAAAGAATGTATTCCTGTTATGTTAATGATTTATCTTCTTTCCTTTTTTTTCTCTTATTTATTATTTTTTTTACATTCTTTTTGGCAGGAAATCGCCAGCAGTTTCCTGTCATTCAGCCCCGGGGCGACCGGAAGTGAAGAGAGCCCCGAGGAGGAACAAAAAAAAACAAACAAAAACATCCACCGAAGAAAGTCTCTTAGCAGCAAGTGCTGGGCTCATCGAAGCCTTCAGCCAGCCATGCGCACTGTAATGCTTCCATT
>NC_134885.1:30630012-30632512 GCF_041734735.1 Babylonia areolata
AGGAATCTAGTTCTGATGCAGTTGTCTGGAAACAGGCTGACCATTCTGTCAAGCCAGAACCAGTTGTGTGTGTGTGTGTGTGTGTGTGTGTGTGTGTGCCAGACAGGGGACAGCAAACAGCAATCCCGACAGTGATGGATTTGTCAAAGCCCGCCCCCCCCCCCAACCCCACGCCCCCCACGACCCCCACTCACTCCCCTTTACCTGGTTAGTCGGGAATGAAAACCCCAAACAGCGGAAACATTGAGAACATTCAGCACTGGCGTGCTCACAACAATGTCCACAGTCACGCAGTTTCAACAACGAGAAATCACGATGACGACGAGAAGAAAAAAAAAAAAAAAAAAAAAAAAAAAAAGCGGGAAAAGTAAGGAAATACATAGATGAATAAATGAATAAATAAATAAATAAGTAGATAAAAACTAAATAAATAAAACACAACAACAACAAAAAATGATCAGCAGCAATAGGATGATGGTGACGGTCGTGAATTTGGCCGTCATCATAGTTATCATCGTCAATATCTTCATCATCGTTATCATCATCATCATCATCATCATCAGCAGCAGCAGCAGCAGCAGCAGCACATCAGGCACAAACAGGTCTGCACATATTTATGTTGACCTGGAAGATATATCGTAGTTCTAAAGCCCGACTTCCCAGTCTGAAATATCACGACCGAAACATATAATGCTTTCATTAAATAAATAAATAAATAAATAAATAAATAAATAAATTAAAAAAATAAAAAGTTTTGTGTTGTTTTGTTTCTCTTATTCGGATGATTTTCTGTAGTACATGTAAAAATATGAAATGCTGACACTGTCAAATACGATGTTTGCTATACACATCACTTTTTTGAAAATTAAACACAATTTGGATGCCACCAAAATGCAGAATATATATATATATATATATATATATATATATATATATATATATATATATATATATATATATATACAGGTTTACAATAAATATTATCCTCGTCTTGTAATTTTGATAAAGCTGTCCACATAGCAGAGGTTTATTCACATGTGTGGACCACGCTGATATCAAATTAAATGACTAGATACAGACGAGCTATGATAAATGAAAGTCGATCTCGAAAGATATCCATCCTAAGAAATGTCTGTCTGGCTCGGTCTATGTCTGCCTCTGTCTCTATCTATCTGTCTATCTATCTATCTATCTATCTATCTGTCTATCTGTCTATCTATATGTCTGTCTGGTTTTGTCTTTGTATCTCCGTCTGTCTATCTATCCAAATATATGTCTTTCTTTGTCTTTGTTTTTGTTTGTCTGTCTGTCTGTCTGCATCTATCTATCTATCTATCTATCTATCTATCTATCCAAATATATGTCTGTCTTTGTCTTTGTCTGTCTCTGTCCCTATCTATATGTCTGTCTGTCTATCTCTGTCTGTCTGTCTATCTATCTATCTAAATATATATCTGTCTGTCTCTGTCTCTGCCTCTATATGTCTGTCTATCTGGCTATCTATCCATCGTTCTGTATGTCCCCCTGCCTGTCAGTCTCTTTTTTGGTTAGTTTGCTTTTGCGTATTTTTAACCCTTTCACCGCCAAGTTCGCATTTATGCACAGGCGTGGTAAGAGGACCCATGTCACTGAAAGTTGACCATTCATTGAGTCTGTTATCCATGAACCTACTGCTCTTAATGTTCGGTGGTAGGATGGGCCATATTTTCAATACATTGCAGGGGGGGGGGGGGGGGGGGGGAATCCCCGGCTATTCTTAGCCATTGTCTTTTCTGTGTTTAAACCACAAGGGAATTTTGTACTCTAAATCGACTGGCGGTGAAAGGGTTAAACACTTTGTGCACTCCGCCATTGATCTGGGTTAATCAACGCTACATTTTGCTTTGCTGAATGAAAACAACATCAACAACATCAACAACAACAACAACAATCACTTAAAAGAGAAAGGATGAAAAAGTGTGGCTGAATGAAAAAGAAAAGAATGAAAAAAAAACAACAACAACAAAAAACAACAAAGATAGAAAGGTAGGGTGAAAAAAAGTATTAAAAAAAAATAGAAAAAAGAAGAAAGAATGAAAAGAAGGAAGGAAGGAAGAAAGAAAGAAAGAAAAAAGAAGAAGGAAGAACGAACGAAAGAAAGAAAGAAAGAAAAAAAAGAAAGGAATAAAGAAAAAAATGAGCAAGAAAAAAGTGGAATAGACAGAAAAACAACAATCACACACACACACACACACACACACACACACACACACACACACACACACACACACACACACACACACACACACACACACACACACACACACACACGAAAAAAAAAAATTAAGTGGAATAGACTGAGAAAAAAACAAAAAAAAACAAAACCACCCAAACAATCACACGTAATCAAAATCCCCCCCCCCCACCCCCCACCCCCCACCCCCGACCCCCGACCCCTTTCAATAAAGAAGGCAGTTAATAAGAAGCGTCACAATCAGCAGGGGAATTCCTTCACAGATTC
>NC_134885.1:30652512-30655012 GCF_041734735.1 Babylonia areolata
GCATGACCGTTTTTACCCCACCATATAGGCAGTCATACTCCGCTTTCGGGGTGTGTGCATGCTGGGTATGTTCTTGCTTCCATAACCCACCGAACGCTGACATGGATCACAGGATCTTTAACGTGCGTATTTGATCTTCTGCATGCGTTTACACACGAAGAGGGTTCAGGCACTAAGCAGGTCTGCACATATGTTGACCTGGGAGATCGTAAAAAATCTCCACCCTTTACCCACCAGGCGCCGTCACCGTGATTCGAACCCAGGTCCCTCAGATTGAAAGTCCAACGCTTTAACCACTCGGCTATTGCGCCCGTCACACAAATCTCAATATGCATGCACTCAAGGCCTGACTAAGCGCCTTGGGTTATGCTGCTTATCAGGTCTCTGCCCAGCAGATGTGGTGTAGTTCAGCGTATGCGGATTTGTCCGAACGCAATGACGACCTCCTTGAGAATCTGAAACTGAAACTGAAACACCTTTGTAATGGCGGGTGGATGGAGAAACAGAGAGAGAACATTCTTTCTTTCTTTTCCTTTCTTTCTTTCTTTCTTTTTTACGTAAGCTTGTTTAATTAAGCGCGTTGGGTTACGCCGCTGGTCAGGCATCTGTTGCTTAGTTGATGTATGTGGTGTAGCGTATATGGATTTGTCCGAACGCAGTGACGCCTCTTTGAGAAACTGAAACTGAAACTGAATTTCGTATCTTGTCTCATTTCTTCTCTCTTTCTTGTCTCCTTCCTTTCTTCCCTCTTTCTTTCTTTCTTTCCTTCTTTCTTTCTTTCTTTCCTTCTTTCTTTCTTTCTTCCCTCTTTCTTTCTTTCTTTCTTTCTTTCTTCCCTTTTTCTTTCTTTCTTTCTTTCTTTCTTTCTTTCTTTCTTTCTTCTTCCTTCTTTCTTTCTTTCCTTCTTTCTTTCTTTCTTCCCTCTTTCTTTCTTTCCTTCTTTCTTTCTTTCTTCCCTCTTTCTTTCTTTCCTTCTTTCTTTCTTTCTTTCTTTCTTTCCTTCTTTCTTTCCTTCTTTCTTTCTTTCTTCCCTCTTTCTTTCTTTCCTTCTTTCCTTCTTTCTTTCTTTCTTTCTTTCTTCCCTCTTTCTTTCTTTCCTTCTTTTTTTCTTCCCTCTTTCTTTCTTTCCTTCTTTCTTTCTTCCCTCTTTCTTTCTTTCTTTCTTTCCTTCTTTCTTTCTTTCTTCCCTCTTTCTTTCTTTCCTTCTTTCTTTCTTTCTTCCATCTTTCTTTCTTTCCTTCTTTCGTTCCTTCTTTCCTTCCTTCTTTCTTTCTTTCTTTCCTTCTTTCCTTCCTTCTTTCTTCCCTCTTTCTTTCTTTCTTCCTTTCTTTCTTCTTTCTTTCCTTCTTTCTTTCTTTCTTTCTTTGTTTCTCACCTTTCTTCCTGACGTTCTTTCTTTGTTTCTTTTTCTTTTTCTTCTTTTCCTTCTTCTTCTTCTTCTAGCTGCCATGCCATGATGAATGAAAGATTGAATGTATGTGTGATCGTGCTAGCAAATGAACAGTAAGTGCGTGTTGTGTGTTTGTGTGTGAGTGTGTGGGCGTGAATGTGTACGTATGTCTTTGTTTGTTTGTTTTATAATGTGTGTGTGTGTGTGTGTGTGTGTGTGTGTGTGTGTGTGTGTGTGTTTGTGTGTATGTGTGTGTAAGTACGTACGTACATGATAATGTACCAATTATTCTTTTCATTGCTTTGTTGCTTTTAATAGACTATTCCAGTTTCTATTCTTATTCGTCGTTCTTATTAGTTTATTTTATTTCATTTTATTTATTTATTTTTTTTATGTTTTGTGTCGTTGTTTATTTTTTATGTTTTGTGTCGTTAAATAGGCCTTTACTGCGCCTAATTGTTTACCCATTAATGATTCAATCAATCAATCAATCAGTCAATATTCTTCTTCTTCTTCTTCTTCTTCTTCTTCTTGTTCTTCTTCTTCTTCTTCTTCTTCTCCTCCTTCTTTCTCTTATTTCTCCTCTCCTCTCCTCATTCTTCACCACCACTACCACCTCTTCCTTCTTCTTCTTCTTCTTCTTCTTTATACCCGGGTTTTATTTTGTAACTCACGCATAACCTCGAAACAGAGGGATGAAAGGCTTAAAGTTATAGATACACGTAAATTGAAGGTGGAGGAAAATCTATGGACGGAAAAAGGGTGTGGGGATAAGAGGGGGTGGGGGGTATGGTGGAGTCATTTTGCCAAAAGGTGGGTTTTAAGGCCAGACTTGAACAAGAGCTGAGAGCATGGATTTGATTATTATATTCTCTCTCGCTTGCTCTTTCTTTCTTTCTTTCTTTCTTTCTTTCGTTCTTTTCTTTCTTTCTTTCTTTCTTTCTTTTTCTGTTTTCTTTCTTTATTATCTTCGTTCCGTTTTTGCTTTTTTTCTGTTTTTTTTTTCTCCTTCTTTCTTTCTTTCTTTCTTTCTTTCTGCTCTTCCTTCCTGTAATATTTCTTTGTTTCTCCCTTCTGTCTTCCGGCATTTCTGTTTCATTTCTATTTCTT
>NC_134885.1:30662512-30665012 GCF_041734735.1 Babylonia areolata
TGGTGGTTGTGATTCCCCCCCGTGGTCTCAGGACCTGTCAGTTACCTGAGGCTGCCTGCCTCTCTGTCTGTCTGTCTATCTGTCTGTCTGTCTGTCTGTCCGTCCGTCTCTCTGCCTGTCTGTCTGTGCTGCTAGAGTTTGTCTATGTCTGTCTGTTCATTCTATCTTTATGTCTGTCTGTCTGTCTGTGCTGTTAAGAGTATATCTGTCTCTTCTGTCTGTCTGTGCTGTTAAGAGTATATCTGTCTCTTCTGTCTGTCTGTTCTGTCTATTTATCTGTGCTGCTAGAGTATGTCTATCTGTCTGTTCTGTCTGTCTATCTGTTCTGTCTGTCTATTTGTCTGTGCTGCCAGAGTTTGACTGTCTGTCTGTCTGTGCTGCTAGAGTTTGTCTATGTCTGTCTGTTCATTCATTCTGTCTGTCTGTGCTGCTATAGTATGTCGGTCTGTCTGTTCATTCTGTCTGTCTGTCTATCTTTCTGTGCTGCTAGAGTTTGACTGTCTGTCTCTCTGTGCTGCTAGAGTTTGACTGTCTGTCTCTCTGTGCTGCTAGAGTTTGACTGTCTGTCTCTCTGTGCTGCTAGAGTTTGTCTATGTCTGTCTGTTCATTCTGTCTGTGCTGCTAGAGTATGTCTGTCTGTCTGTTCTGTCTGTGCTGCTAGAGTTTGTCTGTCTGTCTGTTCATTCTGTCTGTGCTGCTAGAGTATGTCTGTCTGTCTGTTCTGTCTGTCTATCTGTCTGTGCTGCTAGAGTTTGACTGTCTGTCTCTCTGTGCTGCTAGAGTTTGTCTATGTCTGTCTGTTCATTCTGTCTGTGCTGCTAGAGTATGTCTGTCTGTCTGTCTGTCTGTTCTGTCTGTCTATCTGTCTGTGCTGCTAGAGTTTGACTGTCTGTCTCTCTGTGCTGCTAGAGTTTGTCTATGTCTGTCTGTTCATTCTGTCTGTGCTGCTAGAGTATGTCTGTCTGTCTATCTGTCTGTGCTGCTAGAGTTTGTCTGTCTGTCTGTCTGTGCTGCTATAGTTTGTCTATGTCTGTCTGTTCATTCTGTCTGTGCTGCTAGAGTTTGTCTATGTCTGTCTGTTCATTCTGTCTGTGCTGCTAGAGTATGTCTGTCTGTTCTGTCTGTCTATCTGTCTGTGCTGCTAGAGTTGGACTGTCTGTCTGTCTGTGCTGCTATAGTTTGTCTATGTCTATCTGTTCATTCTGTCTGTGCTGCTAGAGTTTGTCTGTCTGTCTGTCTGTTCTGTCTGTCTATCTGTCTGTGCTGCTAGAGTTTGACTGTCTGTCTGTCTGTGCTGCTAGAGTTTGTCTATGTCTGTCTGTTCATTCTGTCTGTGCTGCTAGAGTTTGACTGTCTGTCTGTCTGTGCTGCTAGAGTATGTCTGTCTGTCTGTCTGTTCTGTCTGTGCTGTTAGAGTTTGACTGTCTGTCTCTCTGTGCCTCTAGAGTTTGTCTATGTCTGTCTGTTCATTTTCTCTGTCGGTGCTGCTAGAGTATGTCTATCTGTCTGTCTGTTCTGTCTGTCTGTCTGTGCTGCTAGAGTTTGACTGTCTGTCTGTCTGTGCTGCTAGAGTTTGTCTATGTCTGTCTGTTCATTCTGTCTGTGCTGCTAGAGTATGTCTGTCTGTCTGTCTGTCTGTTCTGTCTGTCTATCTGTCTGTGCTGCTAGAGTTTGTCTATGTCTGTCTGTTCATTCTGTCTGTCTGTGCTGCTAGAGTATGTCTGTCTGTCTGTCTGTTCTGTCTGTCTGTTCTGTCTGTGCTGCTAGAGTATGTCTATCTGTCTGTCTGTTCTGTCTGTCTGTTCTGTCTGTGCTGTTAGAGTTTGACTGTCTGTCTGTCTGTGCTGCTAGAGTTTGTCTGTCTGTCTGTTCATTCTATCTGTGCTGCTAGAGTATGTCTGTCTGTCTGTCTGTTCTGTCTGTGCTGTTAGAGTTTGACTGTCTGTCTCTCTGTGCCTCTAGAGTTTGTCTATGTCTGTCTGTTCATTTTCTCTGTCGGTGCTGCTAGAGTATGTCTATCTGTCTGTCTGTTCTGTCTGTCTGTCTGTCTGTGCTGCTAGAGTTTGACTGTCTGTCTGTCTGTGTTGCTAGAGTTTGTCTATGTCTGTCTGTTCATTCTGTCTGTGCTGCTAGAGTATGTCTGTTCTGTCTATCTGTCTGTGCTGCTAGAGTTTGACTGTCTGTCTCTCTGTGCTGCTAGAGTTTGTCTGTGTCTGTCTGTTCATTCTCCTGTCTGTCTGTCTGTGCTGTTAGAGTATGTCTGTCTGTCTGTTCTGTCTGTCTATCTGGCTGTGCTGCTCGAGTTGGACTGTCTGTCTCTCTGTGCTGCTAGATTTTGTCTATGTCTGTCTGTTCATTCATTCTGTCTGTCTGTGCTGCTATAGTATGTCGGTCTGTCTGTTCATTCTGTCTGTCTGTTTATCTTTCTGTGCTGCTAGAGTTTGACTGTCTGTCTCTCTGTGCTGCTAGAATTTGTCTATGTCTGTCGGTTCATTCATTC